>NC_056740.1:97489221-97551721 GCF_019279795.1 Protopterus annectens
TATCAATCCCTATAAATATAAAGTGTGCCGTAATATGATACATTTTATGTTTATATAGGGCACTTCATACCCGCTGACATTTAATGTCACTTATATGCAATGCCACTCTATTTTTGAAAGATCTTGATGTTTGGCGCACATAAAAGGCCCCACATTGACATACCGCCATATAAACTATCCATTCTGTCTTACAAGTTATTCAATGTTGTATGTCAAATACCTTAGAGGTATTAATAGATGTAAAAGATTTCATTTTAGGAATAATTTTACAGTATGTACATCTACCACAAGGGTTACACCCTCTTATGGTACCCAATTTTGTTTTATTACACTCCATTTTTTATACCATGAAAGTGATTCCCCTATATTTCTACCTCTTCTATACCCAAATTTACAATAATTGGTAAGATAACTACCAAATAAATTGGTCCTTTTTCAAAATATGCCAAAAATTATTAATTATACCTCAAAATTAATAGGTATTAGTTCCAAACGTAGTAATAAACCTTAAAGGAACTATCCTCTCTGTGTTCTCACCATCAAGCTCATATCCAGAATTTAAATTTCTTTTCATGCTAGATACCTTCAATATCTCCCAATCTATAATATTTTTATTGTATCCTCTTTGTTTAAATCTATTTCCCATGTGTTTGACCTCTTCCTTAAATTCTACTTCATTACTACTTATATGTCTAAGTCTTTGAAATTGATTTTTAGGTATATTAGATATGACATGTTTTGGATCTTTTCACTAAAGGAATCACAGGCCTAAAGCAGATGCCCTACGCTGAACACCTTAAAAAACTCCAGCTATACTCTATCGCATATCGTCTACTCTGAGGCGATCTTTGCTTAACATACAAGGCCATGTCAAACCCATAGCTGTTGCACATGCTACACTTAAAGAAATCCCAATCCCTCAGAGCCACATGCTCCAGGGATCTAAACCTTGTCATCACAATAAACAAAACATGCTGGAGGGATAGGTTCCTGACCCAAAGACTCCCCAGATTCTGGAATAGATTGCCCATACATGTCAAGCAGAGTGCCTCTTTGGTCCTCTTCAAAAGGAACCTTGACGATTGGATGGGAGAAAGGAAATTCACCCTGGGGATCACATCAGTCACCCTGCTAGACAGGGGTCCAGGGAAGTAAATAGTGTGGGAAGAAATAGCCAGGGAATTGTTATGGCTAGGCTTGTATAGGCCCTAGGGCTGAGGGAAAATATTTTTATGTATTTTCGGTAAAATATAAAATAGTTGGGATTTCAGGTTATCCACCATTAATTCCTTTAATAAAGTCTCATTGATAAAACTCCTAGATTTATAATCTTTTAGTGTTTTATCAATATTAAATTTCAGGTCAACAGTGGGATCCGACACAAGTTTTAATTAAAACCTGTTATCACCCAACTGTTTTTTATATTTACATATAAATATATCACTTTATTTAACATGTTAGAAATCTTTATATCACCATTAGTGAGATGCCAAAATATTGTAGCAGTGAAATATTCCCAGTCTGTTTGCCCACTAATGGCTATATAAAGGCTATTGATGCATTAGATAAAATTATATAAATCTCAAGAGCTCTGATCAAAAACTGTCTCCAAATGCAGTTTATGTTCATAGGTAGTTACTAGGCATGCAGTCCTGAGACACTGAGTAGCCTAGCCCATATTCCCAATTGCCCCAATGCACTGTCTGGTTAAATGACTTGCTTAAGGTCACACAGTAGGCAAATGAAGGCCAAAATAATTAATCCCTGTGCCACAGGAACAAGCTTGTTAACAGCTCATGGCTTTATTTATCTGAGCTGACTGCCTGACGAAGCATCAGGCCTTTATATTCCTTAGTCTTAGTTTGCTAATGAATGTATGATGTTCTTCTACATCATAGCCCTGGATGACATAAGCCCCTGCATATGGCACTAGAGGACCATAAGGAAGTCCTTAGGGGCCCTATCTGAAGAGAAGCCTTCAACCTTTTCTCTTGAGGAAATGACCCTTGAGGCCACCACTGAGACCTGCATGTCTTCTTTAGCAGAGTGGCCTACATTTAGTGTGGAGAGATAGAGTTGGTGACCATTGGTAACCCAGCACTAGAGGCACTGACCAGCATAGGCCATGGGGACTGCAACCATTCTTCTAAGACAACCACAACTGGACCTGCAGAAAGAACAGAAAAAGATGTACCACATTAGTACACACATTTTATGCATAAACTGCAGTTACATAGTGTAGTAATGCACATGCCACAAACAGCCCTTTGCTTTGAGAGGACATGTTATCTCCTGCAACATCCCTTGATATTGTCACAACATTTCTTAGTTGCTGTAAAGAAAAAAAAATGGAAGAATTTAGTACACTAGTGGACCAGTTGTTTGAATTTGAAAAAAGAGAATTAAGGCTTATAGTAACATTTTGTCTGTCTGACTCTCCCTAACCTGTGCCTCCCTTTTTCAAAGCACTTCAAGGTAGTACCAGTGCAGCTTGCAGTATTGATGCCTACGCTGCTCACCAGAGATGGTGCCAGTGGCATTATTCATCATCATGGGAAATTAATGCCAGGTATTCACTTTGTACAATGAGCCATCATGATGGCCAAGCAGGCACTCCTGAAAGTACCTGTGAAAGTAGAACAAGAAATTCTAGATTACCTGTTACGTCTGACAGGATCCATGCTGTTACCAGCACCTGAGGAATCCATGTCCTCTCAGACAGGTTCACTAAAGGAGCAAAATGCTAGCCCTATGCACAGAGATGCACATTCAGATGTCACACGGTGTACATCATTGTGTAACAACAATGTTCTATCAAATGTCTGTCAATATATGGAGGGATGTTGCAGGAGACAAGATGTCCTCTCAAAGCAGAGGACTGTTTATGCCAAGTAATCCTAACACCAGGATGAGCACGGTAGCTACCAAACATTGTGAATCATGCATTAAGTCAGTGATTCTGAGACAGGTTAACATAAATGCTGAAGTATGAGACCCTTAGTCTGATATGGAGCATTGCTGTGCAGTGGTGAAGTGGTTTGTGGTGTCACTGTTGGTCAGCTGGGGTGCCTTCTGTACAGAGTCTGTACATCCTTTTTGCATTTGTGTGAGTTTCCTCTGGGTCCTCCAGTTTCCTTCCACATTACAAAGACATGCATCTGGAGCATTTCTCTCCGGGTCTCCACTGAAAATCGGCTCATTCCAAGTCGGACTTTCCCAGTAAAGAAATGTTAAATAAATAAATAAATAAAATCTATACCATTTTGTGTGGGGATGCATTAAAATGATAAACTGTGCAATGAAGACTTTACATGTTAGTTTGGACTTTGAGACAGGCAGGAAGACAACGTGCCTGGACAGAGGAAGTGGTGTTTGTGTGCATTGCAACATAGCAAATTTTCATGATACTGTCAGATCCTACTCTGGGAGGCACATGCCACACAAGACATAATGGCCTCTGTTTGGGGGCAGGGGAGACAGGGATGCTGGTGCAGGACAGCATGACACAAGAACATGCACTTTGTTGAAAATGTAGAGGAAAAGGATGGATGTCACAACATTATCTTTGACACCTAACTGGCCTCCAGAGTGAGGAAGGGGTATACCGCTCAAAGTTTAAGTGTAGGAAATCTGGACAAAGCTAAAAATAATGGGGGCACAGAGGTCCAAACTGAAGGAGGAAATATTGATTTTATAAACTTTGAAATCTTGCATTTTCTGAAGGATATGACGTTTGAAGCTCAAATGTGATGTCAGTCTTCAGTGATTTGCCAGAAAACCATGCCATTTACAAAGAGATGACCAAAATTGTGAAGCAAAAATCTGTACATTCTTTGAAAATCTGGACTTTTGAGAGGTATGGGGAGGGGTCAATGTTCATATGTACAGGGCATCCACAAATGATCATGCAGACATAATGACTGATACTGTGAATGTGCTGCATATGCACACAGGTCTTGCCATTAACATATGAGAAAGGCAACAACTGGAAACTTTCATCACCCTGGAGAAGGATATGATATTGCAGACCTTACACGTGAATGTGAGTGATATTCCACCCACCACAGTGTTGACAGTGTCACTTTATCATCATATACCATGCCATTTGTATGTTATTAGCATCGTCATCATCAGCCATAGATGTCCAGCTGACATCAGTCGTAAGCTGACTGGTTGTGATGGATCTTCCACCACTGGAACTTGTGAAAGAAGAAATACACATGACACCACTGTCTCTCTACATAAATGTGCTCCTCCAACCCTTGTGGACTGTATAGTACTACACATTAAAACATAGCTATAGCATGTGTTTACAGGCAAACTTTATCACGCAGGTTGTTGCAGATGAAGACTGGAAGGGCAGATATGCAAGAGGGCCTTGGTCAATCCTTCCCTTCAAACATGCATTAGAGTTTGCTATACTGTACTGTTGATATTACTAACCTGGTGCTGGTAGTTGCCATCTCACCGTCCTCATCAAAGTTACCCCGAGATATGAAGGGCTGTACCCCGTGGCTCGTAAGTAAGACCAAAAACTCCAAAACCTTAGTGACCCATTTCAGTGTTGTCTATTACAATGTTTCATGTCTTTTCCTTTGCATGGGCATCATATAAGTAATCCTTCATCATACCTGTAGCAAAAACCAGTTATGGACATCCACAGCATTCACATCCTGCACCATTCCCTACGAAGTCCGGTCCTGATAATGATTATTTATAGTACCTTTGTTTACCTTAATTATCAGCTGCAGCTAGTGCTATACACTGTCTCCCCATTTACATACTGTAATCAAGCCTCCGCATATCACCTTAAAACCCAATAAGCTTTTGGACATGTACTGTTCACACTTTCCACTTTAACGGTTGCTGTCCCAGTGTAGGAAAATAGTGCAGTGCTATGTCAGCATCATGGGTTTCCAGTTACTCCCAAATTCACACATGTACGCACTTGCACCTGCACACACACACACACACACACACACACACACACACACACACACACACACACACACACACACACACACACACACATACACACCATTATAGCAGCTTCATTATCTCTGACATTCACCACGGGTTTGTTGTTGCAATGTAATTTACCAGGCAGGACTCCTTCCTTAACTGTATGACGATTATGAAAATCAACGTTTACAATTTTTTACCGAAATTCCTCTGTTCCATAACTGTATGGTAATGAGTGGCATTGTTTAAAATGTTACCAGTGATTTATATCATGCTAGCAAGTTTCACTTAGTGCAGTGTCAGTGCTAATTATACAAGTTAGTATCACTGTCTGTGAACCACTGTCAGTAGATAATGCCCCACCCAAAAAATTAATTTCGAACTGTGCATGTCACAATGGTCACAAAGTATTTGACCAACATGCTCATGCTTACAGTACGTGAACATCCATACCATGTTATTACAGTGCTGTAGCCATGTCTTAGTAGTGATACAGTGCTGCAGGCATACAGTAACATCATAGTGCAGTATTATGTTGCATACCACATTATTACAGTGCTGTAGCCATGTCTTAGTAGCGATACAGTGCTGCAGGCATGCAGTAACACCACAGTGCAGTATTATGTTGCATACCACGTTATTACAGTGCTGTAGCCATGTCTTAGTAGCGATACAGTGCTGCAGGCATGCAGTAACACCACAGTGCAGTATTATGTTGCATACCACGTTATTACAGTGCTGTAACCATGTCTTAGTAGTAATACAGTGCTGCAGGCATACAGTAACACCACAGTGCATTATTATGTTGCATAACACAAGATCCATGCACATGAAGCTACCATTTTGTTACTCAAGGTGAACTTAGTTGAAGGCTATGACTACTTCAGGCACTGTAGAACACAGCACTCCAGTGTTGGGTCACAGAGAGACAGAGCAGGATTTTCCTGTTCTTCCAGTACATTAAGGAGCACCTGCTGGGTAAGTACGATGACCCATTGCAGAAGGTGGATGCTTGTCATGAGCTTGTGGGTATAGTGACTGATTCCACTGGAAACACCCATTGTTGCGAGCACCACCACCATTAGTATAGTGGCCTGAGTTGCTACCAATGAACTTTTTACAACAGTGAGAGGAAGTCATTTAGAAGACAGGGCCTTGTCATGGAGTATGCACTTTTTTCTATATTATTTATTGACTTCAACTATCTTAATGTTGGACAATTGTACTTAAGATTGCAGCCTTTGCTTTGTCTTCCAGAAGCAGAGAAAGATGATTTGGTTTCATAGAAGGCATGAACACCTCTCCTAGCAGTGGGATATGCATGACATATGTGCCTGCCCACTGTATCATTATGACTGTTTTTAATAATGTGTGTGTAATTATTTTTCGTAATGTGTCAATCTTCTGTAGCTCCAGTTATGAAAGAAGAGGAGGTGAGACTGCAGTCATCTCAGGAATCACTGGCCAATACTTCTGGCACTGAGTCATCAGTGGCCACCATGTCTGTCTGACAGAATGGAGGAGAGTGATTGCCCCCTGTTGGAAGTGATCTGAAGGGGTCACTGGGTCACTTCTTGAGGAGATGCGGACTTTTCTTCTGAAACTGGACTGGTGTTGCGCTCCCTGGTCTACTGGTATTAGTTTCAGAAGATCGTTACTGGCAAGGTCAGCTGAAAACTGCGTGGCCACCTCAATGTGAACCACTATTTGGCATGGCTGGTAGAGTCACAAAATTGCCAGGTTCTGCACACTGGAGCACTGGATGGAGCAATAGGCCCATTATATTGCTACCCATTTGAGTGATGCTTGGCTTTGTTTGATCTCCAATCTTGCCAGACCCTACCCTCTCTCAACTGCCCCCAAACATTTTGTGTAAACCATTGTCTGAGTCTATGCTCAGTGCTCATACATCTACCCCTGCTCCCTGTCCTTTTCACTCTATCCCATCCACAGCATCTGTCACTACCTTCCTTACCCACCCTTCTTTTGTAAGTCTTACAAAAGGTGATCTTTCCCTTTCATACCTTATTCTTACCCTTGCATATTCCCTCTGATTGCTGTTCTCTGTTATCCTACTTTCCTATCTAAGCCATTTTTCTTAATATTTATATGATAAACAAGGCTGGCGCTTTGTTGTGTACACTCATGGTAGTTTATCTAATGGTAGTTGTTGTGCTGTCTTTCTTGTGCCAGAGTAGTACAAGATGTAGCCATGTGGTCACACACTGAATCAGCCCTACTAGACTGCACACAATGTGATGTCCATGATGTCAGTCAAATGCCATGTTATACTGCTGATGCAGCTACTAGTGCTGCCTGGTGCTGCTTCTTCTGTTATCACTAAGCTTCCCTTGAGTTAGGCAGTTCTTTGATTAGACTGCCAGTATTATTTACTACCCAAAACATGTCTGATTAACTCTGTGGCTTTTGCCTGTGCCGTGTTTGTATACAAATCTTAGGCAGTATATATGATGTTTACAAAGCATACATGTTATGCTGTATACAAATCTTTCAAACTGCTTACTTCTCCCCTTTTGCCACAGCCATGATCTGAGTTTCTTACTGCATTTTCATTATTTCACTCTTTATTTTTTTGCAAAGGTCATTTGAATTTAACCCATTTCTAATGAACCAAAAACAAGACAATAATTTTCTAAGTTATTAACATTACGTTCATCTTTTCCATATATTATTATTGTTATCTTTGCATTAGGTGACCCGTATAACCCCATATCCAAGTATGTGCCATATGTGCAGATGCAAGCTTCTGCTTAAACTGTTCACCCTCTAGCTATTCACAGAGTTTGTCGCTGATGCTTACAGAACAGTCACTATGACCCCCCCATACAAGGACTGCTCCTCTACAGAACCAGACAATTACAGGTCCATCAGATTCAGGAGCCTAATATGACCCACCCCCCCCCCCCATACAAGGACTGCTCCTCTACAGAACCAGACAATTACAGGTCCAACAGATTCAGGAGCCTAATATGTAAAGCCATATAATGTATCATAGTAGATCTGATTTATGCAGACATAGGCAAATTTACTGATCAAGACTCTACTCAGTTTGGTTTTGGGAAGGGCAGGTCTTGTCTACTGAACTTAATAAGTCTTCTTAGAAAAGGTTACAGAGGCAGCTGACAGTGGTTATTCTGCATGTGCTGCTTACTTTAACATCACCAAGGCTTTTGACACTATACCCCATGCTAGCATTACTGAAAAGTTTAACAAACTTAAAATCAACTTCAAAATCGTCCACTGGCTAGCAAACTGACTATCCAACAGATCTCAAGTAGTAAAAGTAGCTGGTACCCTATCTGAACTTAATAGGGTACTCTAGGGACCTGTGTGGAGTCTTTTCTGTTTGGTATTTATTTTGCAGACATCCAAGTCAATATCCCTAAAGTATGGATGACCAAGTCTGTCATTGACTGTAAGCTGGCCACTGTTATCTGCTTATCCACTGATATTAGATTGCTCCCAACAGGTCTGGAATATGCATATTCCTAGTGTGATAAAAATGGTCTAAAACTAAATGCAAAAATTTATAGCATAGTAGCATTTAGCAAAAAAGCTGTTCCCACCTCATATTCAGAAGTAGTACCCCTCTTCAAACAGATACGGTCATAAGTGACCTTGGTATGTAGACAACTATGTCTCATTCAGTTATTATACTTCCACTATAGCTAGAAAACCTTCTATGTGGCCCTGTTAATTTCTAAGGGAATATCTACAAGATCCAAAAAAGTCATCTTACTACTACACTCTTCCCTTATCTGACACAATCCATTGAGTGCAATGATCTCTTTAGTATATACAAATCCAAGCATATCACTCAACTGGAAAAGCCCAAGCCATTTTAATCTAAACAAACACCTTAAATCATTAACTATCCTGACAGATTAGCAGAAACTCTCCTTATATGCAGTAGCCTGTATCATACTTTTTCAGCCATGAAAAACGCAATCCTTTTGGACCTTCTCTTTCTTTGCAAAGTAAATGGCTGTACAAACACCCATGCTAGGGACCTATGTTTACACCAACAAATAGGCAATATTCATTGGAGAGATAGACTCATACATCAACAATATTCTTAGAATATTGAATAAGTTACCATTACAGGCTAAGCAAAATACATCGTTGTTTGCTTTTAGGGCTTAGTGTCAATGATTGGAGAAGTTGGTAGAGACAAATTTGTACCAGGATTATCATATTTTGGTATGTCCTCCTTTGTCCCCCTTTCTTATTTTCTCTTTCAGCATACTTTCCCAGCAATTTAAATATATGAACAACATTCTTCAACCTACTTTCATTAAAGTCAGTACTTTGAATTAATATGAGAACATAAATAAATAAAAAGGCATTACATAAACTCATTCTTCCATACCTTTGTCATTAAAATTGACATCTCTTCTTAAAGGATTTAAAAATGACTCCCTTGCAAAAATAAAAATTAATAAAAAAGAGGCCCAATAACTCTTTTTGAACAGGCTTTTCTCAGACATTCATTTAAAATGAAAACCCTGCCTAATCTATATTCATTAGGAAAACTATAGTTCCAGTTTCAAAAGACTTGCTCTTTATGTAAGTGACCAGACTGAGAGCAGGTCATTTGGAATCTGACCCCCACTGTAAGCCTTTCACTTAGCAATGTATGAGACAAGTTTTTTTTTCAGAATCAGGGTAAACTTAAACTGAGAGCAACTCTTTTGTAGTCTGACCCTTTATTTCTAAAATACATTTTACCTTCCCAAATGTGTACTGGAAGTCTGCAACACAATAGTGTGCGTCCTGAAACTTAAAAAAGTGCAGTTTCTGTGAAATAGTAGAAAACAGTGAAATCACTGTTACACACAAAGTGTTTTTTTAAGCAACGTAATCATCCACTGCTATATGGAGCTATATCGCAACAATGAAATCACTGTACCTTGTAAAAGGAATTATTCTCCGAGATTAGACTTTGCATTGTTTGCATATGTTTTCCACCAATCATTTTTAAATTTTCACAGTTCTATAGATGGCACTTCTATTCCTCAAACTTATTTTATTTATTTATATTATTTATTTACACTTTGTTGGCTTGGTTAATCCCACTAGGCCAACTGCATTTTTTCATGGGAGACCAGAGGTGGTAATTGTACTGGCTAGGAGAAATTTGGCCATGGCACCAGAGAACTTTTCCTACTATTTTTGATAAGTGCTATGGGATCATTAATATCCACCTGTGTCGGCACCAACTCAGGTAGATGGGGACTTGGTTTGACATCTTATCCAAAGCACGGCACTTTCAGGAGTGCAGCATCTTCTTTATACTGCACTGGAAAATTAGTATAACTACCTGGTGCAGGAAGAGAACCCATGGCTTAAAACAGGGGCTTGCTGCTCATAGGTTATTCGTGGTATCTGTATTTCTTTCCTTATAAAATATACAGTAATCACTTTACATTGACCTATATCCTTGACTATTGTCATTATTTATCACTAAACCAACTCAGCTTAGATAATCTGCAGTCAAAAAGTCACTTCTTTTACCACAGATAATTGTTTTCATAATTAAAACCATAATCGCTTGTGCATGCTTAAATAGGAGAAAGGAAATGTATGTACTCACCCCTCCCACTAACTTCATTCATTCATTATTTAAATAATGAGACAGTAACATTTATTACCAGACTAAATTTTTCCACTTAGCCGGCACTGTACTTCAATGGTTCATGCCAGCTGCCCCCCCCCCCCCACCACCAAACCAGCTTTTCATGTAATATGAATTAAACTATAGGACTTAGTCACTGAGAAACATTCTATGCCAAGCAGTTACCTCATACTGGATTCCAAAAGATAGTCTCTGCCCTTCTCCAATTTGTGTACACTGGAGCACTGTGTCAGAGTCTTAAAAGGGAATCTGGCTTACAATGCTGTATTAATTCAGCATTTTACATTGGCAAGGTCTAAGAATTTGCAAGGCTGAACTAGAGGAGAGTCAATGGACATTATCAGTGAAGTGAAAGCTCTATCTCTATGTGGGACTAGGTATTGCAGGCAGTAACTGCTGGGAAGCCATAATGACTGCTGTACCAATCTCTATATGCAGGTGAAGATGTATTGCTGGTTTCCGGAATGGGGGGATAAGGGATGGAAATGCTTAGGGGAACAGCTTGCAGTGTCCATTTAATTAAAAAACTGAGTTTGATTCCTGGGTGTTAGTGGTCCACATGCTTTTCCTTTGCCTTGAATGGGGAAAATGCAAGCATGACAACCATGCTGTATTTCATATCTGCATTTATCAGTCCACCCTAGAAGTGTTTGTGCTGGATGGCCTCATGGTTGTGTAGCTCCCCCTGTATGACAGAACTGGTACTGCAGGCAGGCTTCCTAGCTGCAAAAGGGGCCCTGCTAAGTCCTCTGGTAAGATCAAGCTATGCTTATAATAGGCCATAGCTCTCAACCTTCCATCTCCAAAATGAGGAACGCTCGCCTTCATAATGTGGAACAAATAGGCAAAATGTGGAACACATACTAATGGCTTACTAACAACTTCAACTAGGAAAGTCATAGAATGGTTAAAATATGCTGGTTTTACTTATAAAAAAGATCCTTTAATGAATTAGTATGATTAATTTCTATTTACCATGGATTTCACTTAAAAATATTCCTAACACTGAATGTGTGACAGACTCTTTCAATGTGGAACTTTGAGGAACTTCGAGGAACATGAACTTTTTAAGACCCCAAATGAGGTACATTCCTAGTAATGAGGTAAACTTGAGAGGTATGTAATAGGGAATGAGATTCATTAGCATTGCAGGGTATAAAATTTAATCAGCTGTTCCTAGTTTGTCAGGACATCTGGCAATTCAATATCTAAACTTTTTGAGGTACTGAGCTGAGTGAGCACTGCCCCATCCCAAGGGTAATGTGAAAATCTCTGTTCAAATTAGTGAGAGCTGGATGGAAGAGGATCTGTGGTTTGCTACTCAGTTTTATTTTTGGAATTTGTCCCAATAGCCCTATAGCAATCAGTATATTAATTTGCTTTGAGTCTCACATTATGCCTAGTTAGAATAAGTACCACCTTCAATCTCCCATGAAAATAAGCACGTCTAGTATGACAATCCTGGTTAATAAAAGTAAAATGAAATAAACTTACCAGGTGTAGCTATGTAAGGTCTTAGTGCATTTTTTGTTGTTCTTAATTTTTAACCTGCATTAGTCTCTTTTGTTTCCTGTTTCTATTTACTGTATCTGTGTTATAGAGCTGTGCTCCACTGTATGCACTTGTGCAGTAATGCCTGGATCATGTCTGAAAAAGGTCAGTTGTGACCAGCCCATTTAGCTTGTAAACAAATTAAAAATAAATAAATAAAAAGGGCAGTTAAACGTCTGTTTTTAAAGAGTAGTTTCAGAGAATCCTATTTCTTGGCGTGCAGTTCCTTAAATGTATCATAAGCATTAGGAAATGATTTGAGTATTTGCCCTCTGGTGTAATACTAAGTACATTGTGTTGTGTAGAAGTTAAAAATCAAGAATGTTAACATGCACTATGATTAGAAATATTGGTTAATCTGTGGCAACAATAGAATTTCACTGACGGATAACTATATTTTTAGTAATCAGAATTTAAAAAAAATTATGCTTTGCATTCCAGAGAAATGCAAATACCTGTAAACTCAAAATAATTTCATAGTACAACAATAAAATAAATTGCTATTCATACTACCTACTTTTTTATCAGTGGCAATAGAAATCATATAAATAATTTATTTTCTTTATTTTCAGCACATCTGAGAAGCATTATAATTCTAAATTATTGCAAACAACTGTAAGAATATTTATTGTGGACGTGTATTCATGTAAAGACGTATGGATTATTATTATTACGATTTATGTATAATACTTTGAGGTATAATAGAGAAGTAATTTTACAGAATTGTGTTCTTTACAACTATAATGAAAATCTAAGGATAGAATACCATATATGTATCATTTTATTAGATGTTGCATAACGGTAAAAACAGAGATATGAGTATAACACATATACAAATTAAAACTTATGCACTGTCCTCTGAGCTTTTTATGGAAAGAAAAAGCTTAACATTTCAGGCAAGGAATCATTAAATAACATTTCCAGATGTTATTGAGACAGGTTTCATAATCTTGTAGTGGAATAATAAATAGCCATAAGGGCTCAACCACAGTAATCATATTTTATCAGTGCTCTTCATTTTAATTATTGCAGATTGCTGCAAATGTTCCCTGCACTGAAAACGAATGCTGGGTCAGTTGTTTCAGCTTTAGTAAAAGAATTATAGTTTGCGTAGTTGTCTGCACATGTATATACTTGTAGAGTGCTATGTATCTGTTTGTATATAAAAGAAATGTATGTAAAAGTTTATTTATTACTTTGTGATGCTCCCCTCAATCCATACATTTATGTAATTGTGCATATGTTTATTACTAAACTTTATAATAAAATTGAAAATAATCAGTTATTAATTTACTTCTTAAAGCTTGCAGGAGGACTGGGCTAAAACTTAAGTGTATTTACCTTAACCAGCGTGAAATGCGATAATGTCCAAGAGTACAGTAATAGCTGTTGCAGAGATAGCAGAAGATAAGTATCACAGTGTTGCAAAGTCAGCAGTGAGTACAAAAGAACAGAATATAATAGCTATATATAATAAATAAGAACGTGGTACAAACAATTCACTAAGACAGCAATGTTAAGTAACAGAAGAAGGGACCTATACAGTAATGAAGGTAGTTATAAAATATAATGGAACCTCATTACTGACTGAATATGAAACAGCAGTACTTACAGGAATGAATGAGGCCAGTATACCACAAGGGACCTAGATTTACCACTGGCATTACTGCTTGTTGTTCCTTCATACTTATTTTTAAACATTACCATTTCCTATGTGATCATTTCTAATGTTTATTTGCAATTTTATCAGCGAAACAGGAGAGTATTTCATGTTGGACATTGTTTAATGTGTCTACAAATCATGCAGGAAGATGAAGTGGATTGATTATGACATACTGCTATGGTCCAGTGTCACATAAATATTACCTTTTTGTAATCACCCTGAACAACAGTATGCTGTACTATGTGTTTTTAAAATCAAGTTTTGGACTTCATCATTGGAAATGGTGTTTTGTTAAGTGCTGCAAAAAAGAAATTAGTGATAATGCATATGAAAAGTCAGACATATCTGCATACCAACTATTAACTAATACATCTTTTGCCATCCTTCGCAAAGTATTATAAGAAACTGATTGCATAGTAAATAACACATAATCTTTAGTCAATGTTATTACTTACAAATGTAAAATATGGCAGCATGTAAAAATACAGTGCTTAGATTGCTCCACTCAGATTGAAGAGTTATTCATCCTCACAATATCCATGGGCCTGTAGCAATATACTATGCAAAATACCTTGTGACTTATTTCACAGACACACACACACACACACACACACACACACACACACACACACACACACACACACACACACACAGACACACAGACACACACACACACACACACACACACACACACACACACACACACACACACACAAGAAATAAGTGCACACAAAAGAAATAAGTGCACACAAAAGAAATACAAATGCAATTACTGAATTATTGAAGGTACAGCATGGTTAGATGAGTGTAGTTGTGTAAATAATAAGCATATTGCTCTTCTTGATATTGCCATTTATTTATTTAATAAAGTTCTGATCTAGAAAGAAAAGTTCAGGGTTATACTTCAAATGGAAGAAATAAATCATCTGGCAATATCGTTGATGATCATTTTCTAGTTTTCCTCAGTAAAACATGTTTTGATTCTAAATGCGGTTTATCTCTCTTTCCTGTGTTTTGTCGTACTTTACTCCTGCTATGCTCCCTATTACTGCAAGTATCTGGAGGCCATTTTTAATCTCCTTGTGTTGCACTGAAATTGAAGCTATCCATTTTTATTTATAAGTGATATTATCGCTTTTCTTCATAGAAATACATTTAGAGATAACACTGCAAGAAATGCCTAGGTACTGTATTGCATCATATGATATACTATAGTTCTCAAAGCTGTAGCTACTTGAATCAATTGTTCTCATCCTTCAGTGGTAGTGTCTTTTTATTTTTTATTTATTTTGTTCTTAATGAAGTCCTATAGGTGGAAATGACACTTTCAAGAGTTATATAGGAGCACTGCCTTGATAATTACTTTCTTGGGGTCATACAATAGGCAAGTGAAGAATAAAGGAATCAAAACCATGATTGTGGGATGTTGTTGCCAGCTGCCTGGAGCTTTAATCTCCAGCACTAAAAAAACAGATACTAAATATTTTAAAATATAATATCTGCACAAGTTTTAACAGTCACAAAAGATTGTTATTGTTTAAATTAAAGTATGTGAATGTTTTAATAAGTAGCTGTACATCTGTTATTGATGTTATAACAATAAGATTAATCTTTTAATTTTATAGAATATATGTCTGCTGTATAATTTAACATTGTGTGATGTTATTGTATGCAAAAGTGGAAAAAGAAAATAACAAGAGAAATTAAAATCTTAATCACCAAAACGGTACATTGAGTTTTTTTCTCAAAAGCCCATAAAATGTTCATGATAATGTAAACTAAAGAATGCTTCTGGAACATTTATCATTATTGGGTATCTATAGCAGTAAACAATGTTTGTGTGTACATCGAACATTTAATGTTATATTTGTTTTCCAGATTTTTAGTAAAGAAATAACTTTAAAAATTAGTATTATAAAATAACATCCTAACCGCTGGATCATATACAAAGTTGGTACAATGGATTACACAGTGATGTTAGTTATTAAAGTCAAATAAATGAAAATAAGAGATAATCTAAGAATATTAATATTTCATTCATTTTGCCCCTTTATTATATAGACACAATCTGCCTTTTATAACCCCTTAGAGAAGAAACAAAACTGTCATGCTGTTGTTCTCCTTACTGTACCAAAATAAGGCAATATATTTAATTATAAATAACACAGTGAAATCTGTTTTACTACATTGGTTTGACTCTTTATTAGATATGCAAAGCCAGTAGTTGTCAGTACTGCAACTTTGGAAAACATGGTGTAAACCGCATCCGAAGTTGAGGAAAATAATCCTCATTACATTCATTTTAAAGAGTCACTATATCAGCCAGAGCTGCCTGAATGAATGCAATTGCTGCATTTGGGTCTGATCTCAGTTTCCTGAGTTACCAATAACGGCCCCAAACAGATTGCTTTTAGGGCCCATCAGCCCATTCTAGATATGGTATGAGGTGAAACATGCTTTCTGGGCAGTATTCCCCTCAGATAAAAACACTTCCTTGAGTTATTTTTGTCCTGTGATGCAGTGAGTGCTGATGTTTGTAGTTCTTGAATGTTCTTTTCAACAGTTTGCTTAGATATGGTTGATTGTTTATGAAAAGAGACAACAAAAGATTAGGGAGCTGCAACAAATATCAAAAACAGAAATTATTTAATAATCCATGCTCTTATTAGAAATCTTGGGAACAGCATTTTTGTTGGGATAACTTCTGTATTAGTGGTTGAATTTTCTATATCCTACTTAAATCTCCCTTATATAGATTTTTTGGTAACATATAAATATTGTAGCATGTGAAAGTGACTTGCTTGTCCCAGGGCAGCAATGCTGTAGTGTTTTCATGTTGTAGTTGGTTGTCTGTAATATATGTTTATGGCAACTGAAAAATGAACACAGAATCAGCAAGCAATTAATAATTACAAATTGTGCAACCACGTTGATTTATACCTGAGAAAGACTGAACCCGGTGATAATAAAATGTAAATAAAAACAACAAATGTACTTGAATGGTGTTTATGTCTGAATAATCAAATTTAGAAGATACAACACTTATGACGAGAAGAAAATTAAAAAAAATAAAACTGAGGGTGAAATAAGTAATAGGAATGAAAACATCCTAGCATACATGGCTAGTATGTGACTTTGGGGAATTGACTTAGGCAGACATTGCTTTGGGGCAACTGGGGCTATTGGAAAATTGGGTGATGCTCTTTAATGGTCTCCTGGACTGCATTTGCATGGATATTAACTATATATGCACAGATAATACTATGAAAATATTTTTATCAGCTACATTTACACACAGGCCTTTTATTTGTTTGCAAAAGCCAGCAGCTCATAAGCTGTTTGAGTGATTTTTTCATTAACTGCATGGACAGAAATGAAGCAAAAGTTGTACAACTGCATAGAACATGATTAACTGAAATGAGATTATGCAAATATAAAATGCAAAATGTCTAAAACCTTGAGGGAACTGTAAATAAAAATGGCAGCACTCAAGAGACTGTAAAATACACAAAAACATTTTTGGGCAATCCACACAGCACTTTCCAATGCAGTTGCAAGCTCACCATACCTTAGAACTATATTATGTCTCTCTCTCTCTCTCTCTCTATGTATACATGCATATATATTTATATTTATATGGGTTTATATTAATTCATTGAGTTTTTGGAAACTCAAAATTCATATGAGAGAGACCATCTGATAGAGTTTCTGAAAACTCAAAAAAAAAATCCCCCCTCCGAACCACGCATGCAGTGGGCTGCAGCCCCCACACTGCCTGAAAATTATATATAACAACTCCAAGATTGCACTACATTTAGGAAAAGGGTAAATTATCCTATGGAATATTTCTGTGTAAATCACTGTGAAGTGGGGATCCAGGAATTTACTCTTTTCACCTCTGTACTGCAATCTAAGTGTTGGTATGTGTAATTTATAGGGGGTATGGGGGGCTTGCCCCACTGCAAAAGCTTATATTTTTTATTTCAAGTTTTCAGAAGCTAGATCATACCGTCTTGACTATATGAATTTCGAGTTTCTGAAAACTTGATAGAGTAATATAAACCCTGTCATATATATATATATATATATATACATATATATATATATATATATATATATATATATATATATATATATATATATATATATATATATATTTATATTATTTTTTATTTATTTAACATTTGTTGACTGGAAAAGTCTGACTAGGACAGAGCCAATTTTCAGCAGAGGCCCAAGGAGAAACACTGCAGACACATGTCTTTGGAATGTAGGAGGAAACCCACACAAACACAGAGAGGACTGGAGACTCCACACAGAAGGCGCCCTAGCCGAGAATTGAACTGGAGAACCTCTTACTGTAACAACATTAACCACTGCACCAACCATGTATGCAAATGAACCAAAACCCACCCATATACGTAAATAAGCCAAAGACTAGGTAAAATGAGAACATGACTAAAACTATGAACTTGTTCTAGAAAGAAAGAACCACACAGACACGGTTCAGTAGGGCATTTGAGCGCTTTTGTTTGCATAACTTTTACTGGACAAACTTCATCGGAATACACACACACACACACACACACACACACACACACATATATATGTATAGATATAGGCCTATACATATATATATATATATATATATATATATATATATATATATATATATATATATATATATATATATATATATATATATATATATGGGTCCCCTGAATTTTACCAGAAATATGGTTGTTTGACAAATACAGACATGTGTTTTAATGGTGGATATGTTGATGGTATGGAATGTCGATACAAGCCAGGGAGGAATGAGAGAGTGAGTCTGTGTGTGTGTGTGTGTGTGTGTGTGTGTGTGTGCTAAGATTAGGGTCAGGGATGAGTGAAGGACAGGTATTGTGTGTGTATGAGTTTGTGTATTTCAGGGTAAGGGTAAGGGTTAGGTTAGGGGACAGATGTTATGTTGTTTGTGTGTATTTGTGAATGTGTGTCTGAGTCTGTCTGGTGTAGTGGCAGTGTTAAGGGAAGATTTTAATAAGATTAAGATGTTGGAGTAGGGCTGGGAAAAGGGGCAACATTAAGATTAGGGTTAGGGTTAGCACCCATTAGCAAGGTGGTGCAGAGGTGCTTTTCCCCAATGCTATCCCTACAACTTAAACTTATTAAAACCTTCCAGTAACACTGCCACTATTTGGAGAAATTTGCAGATAGTATTATGGGTGGTTTTAATTTTAATATCAGGAGAGGAAATAGTTTTCCTTTCTAGATATCATTATTTTTGGTTTTGTTTCTGTTTGGTATTGTATATGATCAAGCTTATTTTGTCAGGCAGTTCGGTCATACACAATACACCCATATATCTATATATCATATACATCTATATCTACATCTCCATCTCTCTCTCTCTCTATATATATATATATATATATATATATATGTATCTGTGTATATATATATATATATATATATATATATATATATATATATATATGTGAGCACCATTGAGGTGAATGACTTGTATGATCATTGCACAGGAAAAATGCCAGCACAGCTGATCATAAATCACCTGATCAAACATTACTGACTTTTTTGTGAAAAATCACGTAAAGTGGAGATTGGGAAATTTGCCATTTCCCCACTGCAGAGTGGTCTCGTCATTGCTATATATAACTAGCAGGATGTGTGGGGACTGCCTTCCTGCAAAAAAATGCTGTTGTATCTATTTATTTATTGATATTCTCTTCTGGACTGACCAGGGAAGCACAGAGTTTCTAAAAAGCAACGGAGATGTTGCATTCTCCGTTGCTGTTAAAAAAAAAAAGACTTATACTAATGGAAAAAGTCCGGGCGACCGGACCTTTTTCCATTAGTATAAGTCTGATTTACAACATATATGCTGACCAATCAGCATGCATGTTTTGGAATATTAATGGGGGGGGGTCTCGTTGTATAATATACTGTTAAGCATCACACTTTTAATAGCTGCCATTAGATTCTTAAGCTCCTCCCCACCCACTGCCTTCCCCATTACACTGAAAGGGAAAATTCAACATCCTTAAGTCCAAGGATCAAACTCTAGTTTAGAATATTACACTATACTGTTAAGCACTGTACCCATTAAATGTGCTGTGCTTTGGACTTTTATATCCCTGTAGCTGTGTACAATGGCGGGGTTGAAATACTGACCTGCTATGATTATAATCCACTGACTGTTTCTTTTGGGATCTCCAAACATTCTCAGTAGGTGGAGCTGAGTAGTTCCTTACCCTCTTCCCTTTGTTTCCTTTTCTCTCTTCCCATGATGCTTTGTGCCATTCAAAAGCTTCCCTGAGCTGGATGCTCCATTTTTCACTGCTGCATGATTCCCCTCCATGACCTGTTCTCATTACAGTCTGCATGCCAGAGAAGGTAAAACTGTGATATATTGATGGAGGTAAACTAATTTTTGGTCAACAACTATTTTGTTACGGTCTCTATATTATTGATAATTATTTATATTGTGAATAGTAAAGAAGGCTTTAAACCTAGTGAAAGCTATATTTTCTGATTTAAACAATGTAAATATATGTGCTTCACAGCAAAACTAATGGAGTAGTTGGTTAAGCTGAAATAGTGGCTTTACTGCTTGTTTCACAGTGAAGAGTTGGCAAGGTTTATACATAGAAGCATTTACTGCCTTGACCACTTATCTTAGTTTTTTCCTACCTTTCCGTGTTACTGAAACAGCAACAAGCTGTGTAATATATGTTACAAATATTGGTTAATAGTTTATCTGTAGATTTTACTGCCTTTACTGTATTACTGAAACATCAGGTAGCTGGTTAGGTTTATTCTAGTCTAGTGTTTATTACTTTGACTGCTTATTTCAGCAGTGAATGGTTAGAATGAGCCTTGCACAGAGCTAGTGTGGGTTTACACTGCATTATACACGTGCTCATGTTTTACTTGATACAATCCTGTACTTCATGTTTATTCTAGTATGAATTATTCTAGCCATTGTCATTTCTTTGTATACTAGTGTGTGTTTAATATTTTTGCATACTGCCTTAAGTATTGCCTTATGCTTTACATATTGCAATGGTGTATTGCTTTCATGTTTCTTCTAGTATGAAATATCCTTTGCAGTTTCTTTCTATACTAGTGTGTGTTTAACGTTCTTGCATACCACCTTAAGTATTTCCTTATGCTTTACTTGGTACAATGGTGTACTGACTTCATGTTTATTCTAGTCTAAAATAGCCTTTGCAGTTTCTATCTATACTAGTGTGTGTTTAATATTCTTGCTTACTGCCTTTAGTAATGCCTTATGCTTTACTTGGTACAATGGAGTATTGCCATCACTGTTTATGCTAGTATGAAATAGCCTCTGCAGTTTTATTCTTAGTCTTAATTATTAACGATGGATAATTCAGAACTACTGCTTTTTTCCTACTACATTAGTGTGTATAAAGTATATAGTTAATAGTACTGGACCTATTTTAGTCTCCGCATTCAGCTTGTTATGTATATTACTGGATCACATCCAAACCAATACAACCTCTTACTGGTGTACAGCTTCTGGTATCCAAACCGCTTAAGCCAAAGCTGCACCTGGGGTTCTGTATGGATAGCTTGATCCAAACAAAGCTAATTCATTGGATGAGACACATTGCAGTGCAGCTGTTCTTTAATTGAATTTTCACATCTTAATATTTTGACTGTACTATCAATTATCTTTGCAGACCTTGCCCTGACTGCACCTCTGTTTTTGAATGAATCTCTGTTTTTTCTGTTCCAAGTCTACAAAACTGCATCTTTGAATGCAGCACATACCTGCTAACTTTAAGACCACAGGGTTTTCCTGACAGAAACTAGATAATTACAGCCTACACTCTCTAGCCGAGTATGTTATTGCTAAAATAGATGCCTAGACATTATTACCATATACACATTGCATAAGTGTATCTTCTTACATGTAAATGATGTACACGCATGCAGATGGCATAGTCAGCATTATTCAGTCTAATATACCATAAATAAATGTCCAACTGTTCTGTGTAAATGTATAACTTCAGAAACACTTCTGTGTGCCAAAAGGAAAAATGTATTGAGCAACGCTTTCGGGTCAACCACCCTTCATCAGTACATAACATTGAATTCATTCTAGAACCATTTAAATAGGGAACACTGTTAAAACACATGATTCAGCCAGCCTAACAAAAACACCTTCCAATTATATATTAAAATACTACTTATTTACATAACAATTTATAACACTTAATACATTCTATATATATATATATATATATATATATATATATATATATATATATATATATATATATAAAGATATTTAAAATACCCAATCTGTCAAATTATAAAATACAAAGCATAAAAGAGAGACTAAATATTTTCTCTCTGCTTTTTAACTAATATTGGTTTCAAACTAACTGTTACATTTAAACCTGGTTCTGCCTCAGCATCTAGCCTAATAATCCATTCTAACTCTCTCAGCTCTAACATATTATTAATATCCCCTCCCCTCATACCAAGGTCTACTCTACATATTACTCTAAATTTAAAATTATGACCCTCATTTTCAACAATATGCTTGCTGAGTGCATTTGTTAATATTCCCCTTCTAATTTCCGATTTATGCTCTATTATACGTTCTTTTAGTTTTCTTGTCGTCTTTCCTACATAGTATGCTGGGCAGTTTACACAGGTTGCTATATACACTATTCGAGAAGTGTTGCAGTTGGCCAAACATTTAAATTCAAATTTTCGCTTAGTTAGAGGATGTTCAAATATATTTGATGTATCATATATGTCTGTACAACAAGTACAATTATAACACTTCTGTGTTAAGCTCTTGTTTGAAAATTCTATCTTTTTCTCTTTAAAATCTTTAAAACACAACTTTTGTTTTAAATTAACTAAATTTCTAAAAGAAAATTTCGGTTTTATTCCTATTATGTCTTTTACCTCTGGCATAGCTAACATTATCAGCCAATTTTTCTCTATTATATTGCACACATCCCTTGTAAAAACATTATAAGTTGTAACATATCTATGTACATCTTTCCTCTCATCTAATATCCTTGTTGACTGTCTCATATTACTACTAAAAAAAGATTTATATTCACCATTTCTTTTCATTTTCAAATGCACTCAGCAAGCATATTGTTGCATATGACATATAAGGCCATGTCAAACCCAGATTTGATGAATATGCTTCACCTCAAAAAATCTAGATCCCTCAGAACCACAATGGCGGGAGACTTAAACCTTGACACGGTTATAAATAGAACGTGCTGGAGGGACAGATTCATCACCCAGAGACTCCCTATGCTGTGGAACAAAATCCCGGTACATGTGAGGCAGAGCACCTCGCTGGCCTTGTTCAAGAGGAATCTTGACCAATGGATGGGAGATCGCAGATATACCCCAGGGATTACTTCAGTGTCACTGCTTGACAGAGGCACAGAAAAATGATAGGCATAGTTTTTATTCAAACTAAAGGGGTGGCGAAAGCCACATAACTATGGGCTAGGCTTATAAATGCCCTTGGGCAGATAGCCTAGTATGAACCTATGAACCTATGAACCTATGTATTCTTTGCCTTGGACAGTGCTGTTTTAACCTGTGCAGCAGTAATACTGGGTGCCTGGCAATCTACTGGTATTGTGATTGGTCCTTTGGGGGGGTAAAGTTGGCACTGAATCTGTCGGCCAGTATATTGGCAATATCTGTTGGCTCAGTATAGGAGCTGCCATTGTGCAGTAGCTCAGAGCAAATCTGGATATTGCCATGGAGATTCTTTACATAACTATAGAAGGCCTTGTTGTTGTCTTTACTATCTGCTGCAATTCATATGTTCATAGGTAGGTACTAGGCTTTTGGCCCTAGGGCCTATATAAGTCTAGCCAAAAAGGTACCCTGGCTTTCGCCACCCAAGAAAATTATTTTCCTGTGCCCCTGTCGAGCAGAGCCACAGAGGTGATCCCTGGGATGAATTTCCTATTTCCCATTCAATCATCAAGATTTTTCTTGAAGAGTGCTAATGAGGAGCTTTGTTTGATATAGATAGGTAGCTTGTTCCAGAGTATGGGAAGTCTCTGGGACAGGAATGTATGCCTCCATCATGTTCTGTTTATCGTGGTGACAAGGTTTAGGTCTCTAGAGTGTGTAGCTTGGAGGGATTGGGATTTCTTTAAGTGGGGCATGTCTAACAGCTCTGAGTTTGACATAGCTTTGTATGTTAGGCAGAGATCGCCCCTGAGTAGGCAATATGCGATGGAGTAAAGCTGGAGTTTTTTGAGACGGTCTGTGTAGGGCATCTGTTTGAGGTTGTGAGGTATTTCTGCAGCCTTTCCAGTTGTTGTAGATGTCTTGTGAGGTATATGTCAAAAGGGGCATTGTACTCTGAGTGCCAAGTAGAGGAGAACAATGACCTCTTTTTTCCTGGATGAGAAACCTTTTGTGATGAGGTGTGCCACATAGAAGGATTTCCTGACTACTGAGGCAGTGTGATTATCAAAGGAGAGACTACTGTCCTCCTGCTGCCCAAAGTCTCTTATCACAATTTTGGTATTAAGTAGACTACCAACTATGTGGTAGCTCATGGGTACAGAGTTTTTACCAAAGGGGATGACAATGCACTTTTTGGCATTGAGCTTGAGGCCATGGCTTTGACACTAGGTATCTGTCTCAGTGAGGCCCTTTTGTAGGATGTCCACATTGTTAGTGTTTTGATTATGGCTCCTAGTTTGCAGTCATCTGCAAACTTCATTAGTCAAAGACCTTCTGTGTTAGCCTGTACTTCAGAAATGTAGATACCAAACAGTAGAGGACCCAGGACTGAACCTTGTGGTACTCCACTTGTCACTGGTCTGAAGTCAGATTTGGAGTCTGCTACTTTCACAGTGTGGGTTCTGTCAGTGAGCCAGTTGGCAACTCATCTTGTGACATAGGGATTTATACCTAGTTTAGTGAGATTATCTATAATTCCAGAGTGGGGGATGGTGTCAAAAGCCTTGGTGAGATCTATCTGTGTGAACCACCTTACCCTCGTCTATGGCTTTGGTGGCTGCTTCAAAGAAGTCTATCAGGTTTAGGAGACATGATCTGCCTTTTACAAACCCGAACTGGGTGGGGTCCAGTGTTTGGAGATTACCAATGTCTTTGTTTATAAGTTCCATGATGATGCATTCCATGGCCTTGCAGACCAGGCTCATTAGGCACATGGAGCGGTAGTTCCTGGGGTCCGTGGTGGCTCCCCCTTTGTGGAGTGGGATAGCTGTCACTGTGCACCATTCAGTGGGCACAAAGCCTGAGGTGAGGCTATGATTGAACATGGTGCTTAGGTGGGGGTGCCAGTTCATTCTGTAGTTCATGTAGAACGCAGCCTGGGATGTTGTTAGGTACCATGGATGCTGTGTTCTTGGCTTTGGAGAGTGTGTTTTTTTACCTGTGCAGCCGTGATTACAGGAACTTTGCATTCTTCCAGTATAGATATGGACCTTTTAGGGGGTGAAAGGGGGCTAAAGTTAGCACTGAACCTATCTGCCAGGATGTTGGCAATATCAGTTGATTCTGTGTATTTAGTGCCATTGTGCTGTAACTCAGAGCTGATCTGAGTGTTGTCATTGAGATTCTTGACATAGCTATAGAATGCTTTGTGGTTTTCTTTAGAATCAGTGGCAATTTTGTTTTCATAACTAGCTTTGGAGGATTTTACGAGGGATCTCAGCTTCTTTCTGAGGATGACCAGGGGGTTCCCCCAATCATGAGATTTTACTCTTTTTTGCAACAGTTTCTTTTATATTTTGTTTTCATAGCTAGCTTTAGATGATTTGATGAGGAATCTCAACCTTTTGTTGAGGCTGATAAGGGAGGTTTTCCAGTCTTGGGACTTCACCTTATTCTGCATCAGTTTCCTCCTTTTGTTGTAGAGTTTATTTATGGCAGGGGACCACCAGACTGGCTTCCTTTTTTTTCAGGAGAGTGTCTTGGTTCTATTGGGTATGGCGAGATCCATGCATTTGTGTACATGTTCGTACAGTGCATTGGTGTTTGATTCAGCAGTCATGCAACTATTCTACATTTGCATGGGTGCCGTGAAGTTAGCCACCTGTTTTTAGGAGCCCAAAGTTAGCTTTGGAGAAGTTATTCATGGTTATTACCTTTGTGAGGGGGTGAGTTTGTGGATTTCCAAGGTGATTAGTTTATGGTCGGCTCTAACCAGGGGTGAGTTGACTATTGATGTAGAGCAATGGTCACCCATGTTAGTAATGACCACGTCAAGGATGTTGCTACCAGTAGTGGGGGTATGAATGAGCTGGTCCAGGGAACTGGAATTAATGAATTCCAGAAAGCATTGGGCAAGTGTATTGGTACATAAGTAGTTTTTCCAGTTAATGGAAGGGTAGTTGAAGTCACCCAGTATGACAGTGTTAGGTTGGACACTAATATTCTCCAGGGTGCTTATGAATGTGGAGTGTGAGTCTTGGGGCATGGTTGGCAGGCTACAACCTGAATCACTGTCTTTCCCAATGTTAGCTGCACCCAAAGTATCTTAGATGCGTTATGTTTGGCTTCCAGTCTGGAGGTGTGCACATCCTTTATGAATATGGAAACACCACTGCCTTTGGAGCATCGATCCAAGTTCTAGGGCCAAAAGGTGTGGAATGAGTTGTAGCCTGGTAGTGCAGGGGTGCTTTCTGCTGCCTTTAACCAGGTCTCTGTTACAGCAGAAATGTTTATGTTCTCCATTTTAAGGAGTGCTTCGAGCGAGTACATTTTGAGATTTAACTTCTAGCGTTGAGCAGCATGACCCTCAGATTGCATTTGTTTGTAGCTATTACAGTGACAATTTGGTCTTTGGAATACCACCTAAAAAAGGCACTATAGAGGTGGCACGAGCCTTGTCAGTATCCGGAAGCCAGGGTTGACAGATGCAGGCCATCTCTGGCAAAGCATCGAGGTCTATCAATCATATCATCCCAGGACGACAGATGCTGGATCTCCTTAGAATGACACCAGAAACTTAGCCAATTGTCATCCCACTGCACAAGGGAGGAAACTCTGCAGAATTCTCTAACTTTCTTCCCATTGCAACTCTCTCCTGTCTCTAAAACTCCTAGAAAAATGTATCCACACTCAGTTTCCTTGCCATCTCCTCTCAGAACAGCTCTTAACCAGTACTCAACATGGATTCTGCCCTGGCCATTGTACAAATACTGCACTATTATCCTTTTTAGATAATATAAATTAGAACAGAGACTCTGGCAAACGTATCTCTTCCATATTTCTGGATCTGTCTACAGCCTTTGATGCTGTCTCATGTAACAAACTCCTTCACCAACTGCTCCATTTCTGACTATCTCCTCCTTCTTTGATGCTGACTCATGTAACAAACTCCTTCACCAACTGCTCCATTTCTGACTATCTCCTCCTTCTTTGATGCTGACTCATGTAACAAACTCCTTCACCAACTGCTCCATTTCTGACTATCTCCTCCTTCTTTGATGCTGACTCATGTAACAAACTCCTTCACCAACTGCTCCATTTCTGACTATCTCCTGCTTTACTACTGTGGTTTAAAAGTTACAAATCTGATGGAAAGGAAATTGTTAGATGTCAAAATATTTTCTCTCCTTACCTCTGTGTTACGACTGGAGTACCCTAAGGCTCATTTCCTAGTCAGCTTCTCGTTAACATTTCCATTAATGACCTCTATACCTCTTCTAGGCAAGCATCATGTATATAGTACTATGATGTGACACTAATATGTTCATCTGACACTCTGGTGCATCTTCTTGAAAGCACACAAGAAGCCTTTACCTCTGTTGAAAACTGGTTTTATAATGCTCAGTCATTCCTCAACCCCCTCCATAAAAAACAAAACTTCTCCTGTTCCTCCCCAAAGCACATATGAAGGACAAATCTGTCTTCAACATCTTCTCACTTAACAATACAGCGATAGAAATTGTACTCTATAGCAAACTGCTTAGTGTGGCAATTGATGACAACTTAAAATATGAATGCCACACTCAAAATATAATATCAAAAAACTCACCAGAAACTTGGTGTGCTTTATAGGCATAAGACATAAAACTTTCATAATAAATCTGATAAAATCACCATATCAATTACCTACCTCTTTCTTTCACCCTTATTTGGTGCCCCTATCCTTACCAACTTGCAGGTATCTGTTAAAACTAAATTTGAAGTATGCTACAACAAAATTGCTAAATTACCTGCTAATAAACAATACTATATACATCACTGTAAGGCCCTTAAAAGTTTGAACTGGTTTGAACTAGCCCCCCCCCCCCATGGACTTTATACAACTGCCTACATCATTTATAAACCCCAAGCCTGTCCTGTACTAAGCTCTATTCTTCCTTTCTATCACCCAAATAGACCCCTTCATTCTAATGATAAGCAACATCTCACCATCTAAAAACCTCAAAAAGCAATTAGAAATAGTTTTTAGTGCTACTGTGTTGCCAAAAATGGAATTCTATTCCACAGACTATTAGAACTGCAACTTAGCAGCCTTCCTTACAATACCTTCTAAAAGAGCACCTATCAAACTCATCACACTGTGCATGCAATACCCCTGGTTGAACATCAGTCTTGTCTACTTTTCTGCCGTATCTGTACAGATTGTCTACCTACTACTAATTCACCTACCCTCTCTGCCACTTTACATAACCTCTTCCTATCACCTCCTCTTCATTTATACTAATCTGTCTGAATCTTTCTCCCCCTTTGTAGTTACAATTAAACTAAACACATGACTTTTACTCATTACTACTGTGAACTGCCTAAAAGACACTCTCTACAATTATATATAGCTTTTTTTTACTTTGTTTTTTCTCATTGTTCTCTTTGTAACATATGTTTGTTGTATCTCTATGCTTTACAATAGTATTGGTTATTTTTGAAATATTTAATTTTTAAATGTTTTTTATGTAATGTCTTTGAAAAAAATTTCTGTTAAATTGTGGTTTTCACTCCCGGCCTCTGCTGAAAATGGACTATTATGACTGAGTTGAACATTACTGGTAAACAAATGTCAGTAATTAAATAAAATAAAAACAAATAATAATATTCAATTCAAAAGCCAATCTAAAAACTAAGCTCTGTCCCTCCATCTGGCAAATAATCCATAAAAACTGGAACCCTAGCAATTTAACAGATAATTTCCTATAACTTTCAATCTGACTCAGTGCTCAACTAAACTTCAAGCACTACATAAGAATTACTAAAACAAGTATCTACAAAATTATTTTATTGGGTCAAGAAAATTTCCAACTTTCTCTCATTGTAAAACAAAAAATTGTATAGAAAAGTATATTCTGCACTCATGGCTAAAATATGGCCTTTAATAATTTCTGCAATCTCAAAAATTAATTTATCAAACCTGCAAACAGTATCAAATTAAACTATATGGGTTCATCACTCTTTATGCAAAGAGAGAACACGATTGTTATATCTTTTTAAAAGCAAAGTGGCTCATTGTACTGATAACTCAGACTGTGAAAAAACGAAGTGCATAGAAATACTTGCTAGAAGTGGTTCCACACTTTTATACTGTGTAATAAAACCTTCAGTTAGCAGCACACTACAAATGTATAAGACTTGTTTGATGACTCATTTAATTTTTCTAAATGTGACATTCTGTTTAATCCTGGCTATATTTTCTGTCATATATCTTTCTAATAAAGTGTTGAGTCGAGATTAAAAGTTGCTTTTGAAACAAGCTTGGACTTAGTGTTTGCATTCTAAAAAGGATATTTATTTCTGCTATTTATATGTACATAATTTTTGCCTGGAAATTGCAAAACCTAATGATTTGCAATATTGTTTGAAAAGCTGTGTGACTGCAACTTGCAAACAAACAATATATATATATTTGTGTGTGTGTGTGTGTGTGTATATGTGCATAATATATAGCTATCTATATATATAGAGAGAGAGAGAGAGAGAGAGAGAGAAAGAGAGAGAGAGATGGTTACAGATAGATATAGATATATGGGAACTTAAATTTCCATTGAAAGCACAAATCATTGATCCTAAAATCACTTTCTACAACGCTTTGAAAATAAAAAAACACATTGATCCACAAAGGATCAAAAAACAAACAAAACAAATGTTTTTAACCCCATACCCCCCACTAATTAAATATACCAACTCTATAATCACACTACAGTGTAGAAAGAGCATATTCCCCAATTCCCACTATACAGCGATCTTTAACTTAACAGATGTAATTTTTCAATTAACTGATTTTCGATCAGCTTCACTGGCTCACTTCCCTGTCAGTGAAAACACTCATCACTGAAGGTCTATTCCCCTATATACTTTACATCTAATCACAAAATATTGAAAAAAATTAATCTAATAGACATTTAATGTAAAACATAGTTGGTTCAATCACATTACAGCTAAAACTTTACATACAACAAATAATTCTCCAAAATATTGTTTTTTTTTTTGCAGGGGGCAGGCTACACCTGACCCCCCCCCCCCCCGCACTGTCTTAATTAAATATATAAAATATACAATTGCACAACCATGGATATAAAAGAAAACTTCCCACAGAGTGAATAATTGCTGGTGCACAAAAACAAACGTCTAGAGATTGTGACACAACAAAACAATGGACATTAGCAAGGTAAAAATGCTGATCAACACAAATTTTACTTTTTAATTCCTATGGTCCAAAACCACACTAACATTAATTTTCTATAGGCTTTCACACTTTTCTATCAAATCTTATTCAGTCATTTGTGTTTTCAGTTAAATGAGTTTTAGGTCAACTGTGATTCTTTTTTTTTTCTAGATAAAATGTGTGGTAAGTATTATGTTAACTGCTCATGTGAGCCATTGTAAGGTTTGCTAATTTTCTTTCTAGGGTAATAATCAAACCCTGTACTTTGTAACTGTTAGGTAAATACCTTAACATTATACCAACCAACAACCCCTTGCAAAAACATTTGTTTTGTTTGTTTTTTAATCCTTTGTGGATCGAAGCATTTTTGTTTTCGAGGAGTTGTCGTTGATGATTTCAGGGTCAAAGATTTGTACTTTCAATAGAAATGTAGGTTCCCATGGTACACACACACACACACACACACACACACACACACATACACACACAAAATACACACATATTTATATATTTTGTTTGTTGCACTCATGTTTTTAAACAGTATTGTAAATCACTAGGTTTTGCAACTGTCAGGCAAAAATCATATGCATACTAATGCTATGTCCATAATGAAGTGTGAAGCCTCCATAATGAGGTTTGAAGCCTTACACTTCATTCAGAATAGGCTTCAGCATCCCTGTAACAATGTAAAGGGCAAAGCAATATATCTGATATTGGATGGATGGGCAAACACATAGGCGTACACACATCCATAGATACGTAGATAGATAGATAGATAGATAGATAGATAGATAGATAAATAGATAGATATGGAATATGTACATTTTCAGATGTGATACATGAAATAGCTGATTCTATATGATTATAGTTTCTGATGAGTTGCAAAGCATTACATTATGAAATTGATTTTCCTGCTGTTAAAATGCCAGATATTTCATACATCACACGAACTACACCATGTACATACTCCATTTATCGTTTTTTCATTTTTCAGTTTGAACTGCTTACTGTTCATTTCAGTGAGATGTGGTATTTGCTAGAAATGAATTTTGCATTTTTTTGTTCTAATTATGAAGTAAACCGATGGAGATATTTAAATACATTTAACCATTTTTGTGTTTTTATTGTATGAAATTGTAACTTTAGATAAGTTCAGAGTGCAATATTTTAGTTAGATTAATATTAATAGTTTGTTTTAGTTCTGGACTGATTTATCAGTAGTGACATTTTCCAAATGCATGGCTGTGGCTTGATTTTTGTTTTTATTGTATTTAATGTGTTAAAACAACATTTTTATATTATAGAAACACTGGGTTTATATTTTAGGTATTTGGTTTATGTTGAAGTAGTTGCCTTAGATGGTTGATATTGCCTGTTTTCAGTGGATACAGTGTATATACTTTACTTTTTTGTGTAAGTAGGACTGAAACACAAAGTTAAATGCAGAGGTTTTGACTTTCTGGGGGTTTAAAGATGCATGTAGTCTGGTGATAAATAAAAATATTCACATTCTGTGCCCCAGTACATATATTTATCAAATCCATTTACCAGGGCAGTCTTAAACCTCATATCATTCTGTGATAAAAATTAGTTTCTTCTCTACAGTACTAAATATTTTACTTATCATCACTCTCCCAGTGTCATCAATCATTTATTGCTATTCTATTTCTGTCATCAATGGCTGGACATGTCTAACACTCATTTTAGAATTAAAAGTCAACACAAACAGTGGAAAGTGACCTAACTAAAGCACTTTCACTAATGTGAATTCCAACAAATAGCTACACTAAGCACCACAGGCATAAATAAAATTAAAAATAAAGTTGTCCTGGTCCCCTTCAATAAACACACCACACCAAATGACATTTGACGACCTTTGTTGAACTCCATAAACATGACTTCATCAAACAATATTTATATTTATTAAACACTGCATGAACATTGACATAACCATTTACTAGGGCAATGTAACCCCATTCACCCTAACCAATAAGCTGCCTTCTCACCTTCGCTTGCTTACTGTACTTAACAAGCAGCTTCCCATCAGTCGCTTTCATTCCCCAACTCATTGAATTAAACATCCAACACCAGAGGGTAAACAGAAGAGGAACAAGCCTGCCCCTCTTTTTCACCTAAACACCAAACCTAAAATACCCACACAATACTCAATATTCCTAAAATAGAGAGGGAGGGCAGGTAGCAAGTTCACACCAAAATCTGATCCCTTATCCTGTTGCACTCACAAAAAAAAAGCAGTCAAGCCCCTCCTTACACTTACCTCATTTCCTCCCAACCCTCCTACATTCCCAATTTAACCCTTCCATCCCCACCATTCTAACTAATTTTCTTCTACTACCATCTTAACTCCCATTACTATTCCTACCTGTCCACACCCGAAGATGTCCCTAGACAAATTGGTTTGTTCCTAAACCTCATTTACATGTGTGAAACTAGAAAGATCCATAATTGCTACAGTTTCCACCCCCCCCCCCAAAAAAAACCCAACAAACTCCACAATATACATAGAATATCACAACTGTATTCATGAACATGTTCAGCCCTATGTTCTTAAAAAAATGTTAGATAATTGTTACTTCATAGGTCCTCTGTGAGTGCAGTTCATGAAGGGAGCTTATAAATGTATGGTATACAAGGGCAAAGCAGATAGCCAAAACACATACACACCAAGTTTTGCTACTGATAGTGTAGAATGAAGTGAAGCATATATGTAACAATGTATTGTACACTGTAAACCAGGCAGGACACCAAATAGCAACTTGGCCTGCAGAACAAATAACTCTGTCAGATGCACATCTCATATAATGCTCAATACCCGAGAGTAGTCGTGCAAGGCAAATGTTCAGCTTTGTGACAGCTGCGGGTTATATAACATGCACACTCAACATAAATTGACATTCACAGGGTAGCCGACAGGTAGGAGTTGCCATTTGCAAACAACCAACTCAAGGAGATCAGGACATCATGGTAGATGAGTGACTGTGTCACAGGGACACATACCTAGTGCATGTGACTATGTAACAAAAATGGAGTCAAAGTGTGGGGGTTGGCAAGCTGACTTGATCAGAAATAGGGACAGAATAACAGCATCTTATGAAGAGCAGTAGGGTATGTTGTCACCTCACATAACTGGATATTCCAGCTAATGGTAGAAATCCTTATGAGTTGGGATGGTGACAAATCCTGCTATGACAGAGGAGGTTTATTTACAGCTCTTCACACTGAGGATTATGAGTAGGTCACCAAATGTAGCCTGTTTATTACATGTTCGAGACAGTGATGCCAAGATATTCACCTCAATAGAGAAGCTCAATAGGTGAATCTTGGCATCTAATTCCAGAGCACATACCTAAGGTTATAATTAGAGACTGGACAATATACTTTGTAGTACATGGAACGTTTTATGTCCCTTGTACTCCTAGTTACAGAAAGAAAAAACACTAAGTGTTTTACAGGCTGCCAAAGCCGTAAAGCACTTGGCGAATATTGTCAGAAAGGCAGTGTAACACAGTCTAGTATGTTTACACTCAGTCCGCATTAGTGTCAGCTGTACAGATTTTCACAGACTGTCCATATTTTTGCCTCATATGTTTGGTCTAGTCCTCATAAAATCTGTGGTTTTCGTACAACTTACTGAGGACTACTAGCTACATTCTAAGTTTCTAACATGAAGCAGGACACGTTACTGGTATGTGTAGTAGACAAAAACAAATCTGTTTTTTTATTCTGCCACTGTCTTTGCGGATCAGTATTGGCAGATTTGACTGCCTAGAGTGATACCTGGCCTTATGGGATACCTAAAACATTTGTTAAGGTCGAGTCTCATGTTATAATAGCACCTAAGTGATTTGTCTTTTTCCAGATGTTGGCATGTAAGCATTCTCTCGGTGCGCTACAGTGCATGCATGACAGAAGATGTGTCCTGATGGCTAGATATATAGTGGCTACAGGTTGTTATTGGGCCAGCACTCAAGGCAGCTTGCAGGTTTACTCGCATGCTTTTTTACTGGTCTGAACAACTGCCTGCACACAGAATTTGTAATATTTACTGCAATCTGTTACATCATTAGATACCACAGGACTTCTGTTATGAAAGCTAGCTCGTGTCAATGCATTGCACTGTCTTAATGTACGTTACAATATCATTAATTTGACAATGCATCATAGCTGGAATGTGTCTCCTGTATTTATGACCATGTAGACATTGATTTTGGTCAATAGTTATGGCCTAGAAAGAGAAGAACCAGCTTTACGTAGCATTAACTAGGTAAGCTAGCATTCTGAGCAGTCCCCAGACTAGGGCTCTCCTTCAGACTGATATTGGGGAGAAAAAAACACAAAGTCGGATGCTTCTCATAAACAATTGCAATTTCTTCTTACTGTCACTGAGTTACTTTATATTTTCTTTACTTTGCTGGTTGGAAATCACTCACTCAGTGCCGTTACTGATTAAATGCCATCAATTCAGCCAGATCAGCACTGCTGACTGTGCCTCAGTAATAGTTTAGACCCAAGTATTTGTGCCCTTTGCCCAGCCATAGCTACAGCCCTGCTGCTATACATCTCTGCATTTTGTACAATAAAATAGATGAAACATTATTTAATAAGTGTGCAAACTATCTGCCATATGATCAAACCCATTACTGTATGATTAAGGCACAGTAGAATCAAATACAACATATTTTAAGCTGTATGTGTAAAAAAAGGTCATTAGTAATTATTATGAATTTATAATTTAAAGTGAGTTCTCTATCAATATCAATAAATACAAAGTTGCCATTTTCTTGTAGCACAAATAGTTTCTTAGAACTTAGATCTATACCTTTATAAAATGTTATAGTTGAAGGATTTTCAGAAGGCAACGTGGTATATGGCATATGTGATCTTAGGTGTTGTCAGAACATTGTCACCGAGACTCAGACAGATGGCTCTGCATGCTAGCTGCACTTTTGGCCTGGGAAACCTTCTTTAAAAAGGCATCCATCCATCCATCCATCCACAACCTCTTTTTCCCATTTTTGCATGGGTTCCTATTATATAATCAAAGACTCAATCCTTCAACTGCATCTTGATCTAACTTGAAAGCACAAAACAGCAAAATAGCGAAACAGCATATAAGCAATTTCTTTCCCTGGGAAAGAAATCACTTGGCTGCCTCTGCTACTTTGCCATTTTGCTCACTGTAGTGCGATCTCAGAGTTGGTATATTTAAGTAGGGGTGTGTGTGTGGGGGGGGTGAAGCCTCCCACTTTATGTAATATTTTGAAGTTTTTGTTTTTATTTTTGTGGAATAGCATTTTTTTTTCCCCTGGGAAAAAAATTGCTGTTCAAGTGTTTGGGATTGTAAGCTTTCATTTACATGGGGTCAATAAATCAGCATTTGCTTTTTTAAGCATTCGCTGATTTAATATAGACCCTTATGCACATGGGGTCAGGGTGTCATTTCAGCAGTGACATTCATCTAGACTCAGGTTTTACACCAGACAGCAGACATACATATTCAAGCTCATTTAAATTACATTGATAAGCATGTCCAGAACACAACAGAGAGCTATTACATTACCAAAAGGTATTTGATGCCAAGTTCAATGTACAGACCCCTTTGTGAAATCCATGATGGTTGCAGTGATGTCTTAACACAATAATATTCCACTCTGCTGATTTTCTAAGACCTTTCTAATTCTTGCTCAGACATTTGATTTGTTAATCCTAAAATCTGTTTTTTTTTTCTTTTAAGGTGGTGGTTTATGATCACCAAATAATGGTAGTCATTAAAATTGCAGATGTCCTAACTTAATTAGCATTGTGTTACTCCATCAATTTTAAAAATGACTACTGTTAACATTTAAAAAGTTTTCCAGATTGTGGACTTTCATCTTCGATTATTGTTGGCTTTGTTTCTGACTCTGGAGGTAAGTCATTGAGAGCTATGCTTAAAGGTACAGAGAACATTATGCTCTATGGAAGTGTTAGGTGAACAGCACCTCCATGAGACAGTCTACATGCACTGCTGTTCAGCTTATTGCATTACCACCACTGTTATTGTGTACCTTTAGTAGGTACTTTTGATTGCACTGCTGTACAGAACCAGCAGGCTCCTTTTGTACAGCTGCCACCTATAACAGATATTCTCATATTACCATAGCTGCACTGTACAACATTGCTGTCTGGTGTGTAGATGTGCTGTCATTGTCAACACTTAATACAGGTTGTTGTGTACATTGCGTAGAGTTTCGGAGTTGCTCTTTGGTGTACCAGCTCTACTTGTAAGTATATAAATACTTGGCTTCCCCTTTGTTCCTTGATATACAACTAACTGAAGATTTAATCAGACTAAAAAAGGGTTCAGTCTTAAGCTTGTCAATATGCATATCTTCATTAACCTGCTAAGACATAATACTTTATCAAAAATTCTGCATGAACCCATAGCAGTTCTACTCAGTTTAATATTAACTGCATACAAAAAAGTGGATATAAATGTTGTTTGTCTTTTCAGCTTTTCCCAGTTAGAGGTTGCCACAGCGGAACTCTGGTCCGCTAATGATTGGCAGCAGATTTTTATGGTGCCGAGTTGCCAGCTCGACGCCCAACCTTCAGCGAAGGCATGCCCATTCACGCATGTCTTTTGGAGGCCACTCGACTGTGGGGAGGACATGCAGACTCCACACAGAAGGCACTTCAGCTGAGAATCGAACAGGAGAACCTCTTACAGTGAGGCAACAATGCTACCGCTGTACCACCACGGCTTAAAAATAAGTAACCAAAACTGCAACTAGATAACAAATATTATTCTCTATAAATGTTCATTCAATCCTGGAGGAAAAAGGACACCCATGGTTACTATCCCAAACCTTTTTTTTTGGTGTGTAAAATCTGCTTGAGATCTGTTTCACAATTACTACAAGGATATTGATATCACTAAATACCAAATTGTCTTACTGATGTTTGCTTTTAAATGTTTATATAAGCAACTTCTCTGTTTTTCACACCTGATGTCACTTAGATAGGTAATAATCCTCTCCAGCATTTTTGAAATCTGCCCAATATTGAGGATCCACAGGTGCACAGAGCATGAAAATAACCCATTGTGTGGTACAAGTAATATGTCGAAGGTTCTGGTCATGGTAGACATAGAAAGAGCTATTTCCTATCAACAAATTATTATAATGAGAACATCTGTCACCCCTGTAACAATCCACAGAGTTGGCAGAATTAGTAGCTGATGAAGAGTGAGTGTGCCCAGATCTGTTAACCCAAGAATCTGTGCCACGTTCTAATCATCATTTATAACTAAACTCACCATAATTTGGAATTATACTAATAAGAATGGGGTCACTGCTGATTATGGGCCAGTGCTTCTGAATAATTCTAGAAATACGGAAGTTGTTACTAGCAGACGTGGTAAAACACAGGGTGTCATCCTTAGGAACTACATCATTCTCTTTATACTACATGGGTAATAATTATTTGAATTCTGGGAAGAAAGTTTAGTTAGATACTCTCTAAGTGTGAGTGAAAATAATTAAATTTCATGTCATTAGTGCTACAACAAAACCACTATCAATGCTGATTCCTGCGTCCTGGAGATTCTTGTGTTGGAGATTTATTTTCCGTGTCCCAGGATAGCAATGAATCTCCTTCCAAGCCTTTGTGTGATGCACACATACATAAATATATATATGTATATATACACACAAAATATATATAGTTGCAGTTTGACTGGTTGAACACTGTGTTAGTTGACTGATTGAACTGCTTTGTTATAACATCGAATGTCAGTTATGTCGACTGTTGGAATTGATGAAGGTATTGTTCTTGGTGGGATGTGGTGTGTGTGCTAATGCTGAAACTTTCAGATATGGCAAAAATTTCAGCATTAGGTAGTAGGAATCTGTGTGACTGTGTTATAGGGTTAGGGTAAGCATTAGATAGTGTGTGTGTGTGTGTGTGTGTGTGTGTGTGTGTGTGTGTGTGTGTGTGTGTGTGTGTGTGTGTGTGTGCGTGTGGATGTGAATGTCTGTTTGCAGGTTACAGCTATGTTAAGGGTTAGGGAGGGAGTTAGTGTAGTGTTGTGCAGGTGTGTAATGTGTTGATGTGTGTGTCTGAGCATGATATTTAGTGGCACTGTTAGGGAAATTATTTTTTGCAAGGTAATTTGCAGGGTTGTGGTTAGGGATGGTGCAGGTGTAGGATTAGGGTTAATACTCTCTGCCAATACTTTCCCAGATGTATGCATGGCTATTGCAAGTGATTCAAGAACATCTCAACTACTGACAAAGGATCTTGCACAGATGAAATGTTTCTCATGCAATATATCAGTCTTTCAAGAGTGGACATCCGGTTCAACCCAACCAGTGTACAAAATCTACAGTGAACTCTAAATAACACATTACTGGAACATAGTTTTTTCAGCACAGTGAAATCTTTGTAACAGAAGATGTCCTTCTACTCATATGCTGCAGTATTCATAACATGGGAGAGTCCATCACTGTCTGACTAATACATCTGGACAGTATACAAAAGTCTAATGCTACTATGAGGTATGTGCAACACCACACATCAGCCAGTGACCATCGGCCATAAAGAGCCATCAAGTATTAAGTGGATGTCAGCACGTACCGACCGCAGAACTTTTCTAACACCTGTCTGATCACCTGCTCTGGTCGTCAATTGTTAGACAAGTTGTGAACATTGGTTCAGATAAGTACCCCACTGGAGTTTTTTCTTTAATATTTTGGCTACTGTATTTTGCTGTGATTACATTGTCAACTAGGAAGGCCAAGTGCCAGTGTGGAAGGCAGATTCCACATAAGGACTCTCACGGCCTTTGCTTGTTTTACCTAGGTCCAGACCACGACAATACCTCCTGTGCTATCTGTAAGGCCTTCATACCCAAAATCCTTCATAGCCGTTTAGCTTCTCTCAAATTATATCTTGAGAATCAGCACTTTAAGCATCTTGTGCATGACATGGAGGCAGCGTTGGGCAGATGAGCTGCAACATAAAAAGTCCAGGAAGCCACGGCCTGATTTACCAGCTGCTCCCTCTGATCCAGACATCTCTCCCAATGCTGATGTGGACCTGGAGGCTGTCCTGGAGTTGGTAGATGTTCCTTTGATGGGTACCGGAGTGGAGGCCATAAAGGACCCTACCAGCATGTCTATGAGGGAATCGCAGGTGTCTGACTTGGGTGTTGGGGGGTGAACCATGGCTTGTTATTACTGAAGGCCCATGTGGTATCTCCTAGATCATTATGCAGGAGGATGTTCCTACCTGCATTGTGGAGTGCAAGCCGACGTGTGGCCCATCCACCTTCCACCACATGGAGGTCCCAAAAAAAGAAAAAGCTCAAGACAAAACATGTTTCTCCTGCCACCCGGTAACAACCAAAAGACTGTCAAGCCTTCTCCCAAGGCCTATTCATTGCCTTTATGGCCCTATGACAGACCTCAGCTCCCTCTCTCCCTTCTGCATTTCCTCCCTCTAGTCCTTTAAAGAGGACCTCTGAGGAGATTTCCTCAGATGCTAAGGAATCATCTTGAGTTGAATCCTTGGCTCATTCAGCCCAGATTTCTTCCCCTTTGGGTTATGCCTCAGCAGAAGAGGCATCTAATGGCATGGATTCCCCTGGGGAGGATATCTCCTTTGGGGAAACTATCCTGAAGATGAGAGAGTTCTTCAATTGGGACTTCTGCCAGGTATCTGACATCCAAGAAAGGTACTATGACCTCCTACAAATGGATTTCCCCTCTCCATTTGCCATAACCCCTATTCTGCTGGCCTTCTTAGATGTCTTTGCGGCTGCTTCAAAGTGCCCTGATTCCCAGCCTTCAGCCCCTCAGCACCCAGATAGATTTTACATGGTGCCTGAGGACTCCAAATTCCTCTTGAAGTACCCCTCTGCAGACCCTGTTACCATTTCAGTCTCTGCAGACAAGGCATCCAAATTGCTCCCTTCTATCTCTTTGCTCTCCTTAGATAAGGGGAGCAAAGTCTTGCAGAGAATAGGGAAAAAATATATATCTCTCCTTCTCTGGTCTTCAGGGCAATTAATTACTAAACTTATATGGCCAAGTATTCCTTGGCCCTTTTATCAGATGCAGGAAAGCTACTTCTGAGCTCCCTGAGTCTCCCACCAAGGCTAAACTCTCCTCCACTCTTAATTCCTCAGCGCAGGTTACAAGGCACTCCATTAAGTGCAGTTATGATGCCGTGGGGGTCTCAGCTAGAGCAGCTGTATCTGAGTCTGTCCTGATGAGGTATTCATGGGTCAGGATCCATCCATTACCTGATGATATTAAAGTAAAGATCTTGAATGCCCTTCTGGACAAAAGGCCTTGATTGGTACCTTGGCTGCCAAAGTCTTTACAAGGAAAGGGCAAGGAGATGCAAGATCTAAAATTTATCTTCATTTTTCCTATCCCCAGGTTTCAGAGGAATTATCCTACCAAAACCACCTTTGTTAGAAAGCCTGACAGGCCTCATTCTTCCAAAGGTAAAAGAGATCCTAGGAAACAACTTCCATCTAAATCTGCCTCTTCTACTCTGAACCAGAAACAGCCCTTTCAGGGTAAGCCTGGTAGTCAGTGACTACCTGCCCCCAGGACCATTAACTCATTTGTCTGTTCACCTCTCTCTTTCTCTCCCTTCTTGGAATCAGATAACCAAGGACTCTTGGGTACTATCCAGCATTCAGCAGGGACATTTCATGGTGTGGAAATCTCTTCCTTCCTTTAGGGGCATTCCACAACCTCTGAAAGAACAATTGCAATTCTTCCCCCAGGTAATATCCAGCCTTCTTTCTCAAGGCACTATTCAGGAAGTGCCACCATCCCAAGTTGGAAAAGAATTTTACTCCAGGATATTCCTGGTTCCCAGGAAGGATGGCCCTTAGAGGCCCATTCTAGACCTTTCTCATCTAAATACCTTTCTGAATGTTCCAACCTTTCGCATGCTAACATTACCCACCCTTCTTCCTCTCATACTTCCCCAGGCCTTTATGGTGTCATTAGACATCAAAGATGGCATACCTTTATATCCCCATTCACCTTTGGTTCAGGAAATTTCTTCACTTTTCTATTGCTTCCTCACATTTTCAGTTCTGTGCTTTGCCCTTTGGTCTGTCTATTGCACCAAGGGTCTTCATGAACTGCTTAGCTCCTGTCATAGTCTACTGCAGACTACAGGGTGTACAGATTTTCCTTACCTCGATGACCTACTTTTCCAGGCCCCATCTCTGGACACCCTTCGAGAGAATATCTCCTTCATGGTGTCTTCCTGGAGAGTCTATGGATCACTATCAACTATCAGAAATCTGCTCTGACCCCTTCCCAAAACCACATTTTTCTTGGCTGCAGGATTCAAACAGATAGGATGTTGGCCTCCTTACCTCTAGAAAAGGTTCTGTCCTTAACTTCCTATTTCCTGGACCTCTTCCTCCTCCAATTCCTGACTGACAGGGACTTTCTATACCTCTTGGGTTTCATGGCCTCCACAATCCCCATGCTCCCTTTAGCCAAGTTGCACATGAGGAAATTCCAGTGGTTCTTGAGGACACTTTGGATGCAACACTCTCATCCTCTGGAATTTGTTATCCCACTCCTGCCTTGCTTGAAAAGGGAGTTAAACTGGTGGATACTTCACGTTGCAAGCAACACAGGTGTACCCTTATAACCACCTGTCCCCTCTCAGGAGCTGTACATGGATGCTTCAGACTTAGGATGGAGAGTAGCGCTGGAATCCTGGAAGGTCAGAGATGTCTGGTCTCCAAGCCAAAAAAGGGAGCACATCAACATAAAGGAGATGATGGCCTTGATTTTTGTCCTTTAAATCTTCAAGCCTGTGCTTTCTTCAGGGATCATAAGGGGGTTCACAAACAATACCATGGTCCTCTGGTATGTCAACAAACAGGGAAGGACAAAGACTTACCTCCTGTGCAGACTGGCTTTACAGGCCTGAGAGGTAGCCTTGCAGAGTCAGGTTTCCCTTCAAGCTGTCTACATTCACTTGACTCAAAATGTTGAGGCAGACACACTCAGCAGGTCCATGACTCAATCCCATAAATGGGTGTTACACAGGGATGTGTTTCTGAACATGGTCCATCGATGGGTATACCTCAGGTAGATTTCTGTGCCGCCCCCTTGAAAAGACAAATTTTGTGCCAAGGTCCCACACCTCTTCACATGGAAGGTGGATGCTCTCTCTATCTTTCCCTTGGAAGGTGATGTTTCTGTATGCATTCCTCCTCTTCCCACTTCTCCAAAAGTTCCTGCTGAAAATCCAGCAGGAGCAACCAAAAATCTTGCTGGTGACCCCTTTTGGCCAAGACAGCATTGGTTCCCCCTTCCCCTGCATTTAGCCAGGGGCAATCACCACAAGTTACACCACAGAATGGACCTACTCACACAGGACAAGGGAACTCTAGTATATCCATAGATGTCAACTCTAAATCTGACTCTGTGGGTGATAGGGTTTTGATTCCCTTCAGACACCTTTTTTCTTAGGATGTGCTTCAAGTTCTGCAGGAGGCCAGAAAACCCACAACTAGGAAATCTTACATTTCCAAATGAAAGAGGTTTTCCATCTGGCATCACAAAAATGATATACAACCACTGTTAGTGGATGTCCCAGTGCTCTTCTCCTATCTGTGTCAGTCAATGAAGAGTGGGCTGTCTTACTTCTCAGTTAAAGCCCATCTTTCTGCTATCTTTGCATGCCTGCCTATGTATCCCCCTTTAGTTTCCAGGTTGGAAGTTAAACTCTTCTTAAAAGATGTCCTTCACATCAGACCACCAAGGAAACCAGTTTTTCCTCCTTGGGATCTCAAGTTTGTCTTGGAGAAGCCTGCCTGGTTCCCCTTGAGGCAGCAAGTTCCCCTTCTCTGCAACATTGCACTTGGAAAACTGTGGCCATTACTTCTGCCAGAAGGGTATCTGAGTTACAAGCTCTGATGACTTTCTCCCCTTTCACAGTCTTCCGTAGAGATAGGGTCTCTTTATGCACTAATCCCTCCTTTATGCCTAAGGTAGTTAATGAGTTATCTCTCAATCAGTCTATTGACCTTCCAACCTTTTTCCTTTCTCCTCAATCCTCCAGTGAGAGGATTCTACACACTTTAGATGTGCATAAGCAACTCAGATACTGTTTGAACAAAACCAAACCTATCTGTTAAGTCTGAACTCCTGTTTGTTTCTTATCACCCAAGGGCCCTGGGTCAACCTGTTTCCAAGCAGACTATATCCTCATGGATTTCAAAAGCTATTTCCTTCTGTTATATAGCCCCATGTAAAGAATCTCTCCTCTCCTATTATGGCATATTTCACTAGGGCAGTGTCTTCCTCTGGAGCTTTCTTTAAAGGGTTGGACACTTGTTCTGTCCTGGAGGCAGCTACCTAGTCTTCTGTTCATACTTTCACGAAACACTATTAACTAGAGGTCATTTTCAGGTCTAGGGCTGGTTTTGCCAGAGCTATTTTGAATGGCTTTGTGTTGAATGCTTCTGTTCCTCTGCACAATTCTCCCTCTGCATGAGCTTTGGTATTCTCCCTCATGTTATAAATATTGCAGTATATGAACAGAAGGACACAGAATAGTTGTATAAAATCTTACCATAATCATAGATGTCCTTCTCTTCTATATGCTGCAGTATTACTTACCCCCTGCCTTCCCCCTGATGCTTGCCTGCCTTCTGGTGGCATGTTTTCCTCACCTAAGATCATACTGGTACTTTCCGGCATTCAGTTCTGAGGCTGGTATGTGCTGATGTCCATTTTATACCTGATGTCTCTTTATTGCTGATGTACATTGGCTGATGTGCAGCATTGCACATACCTCACAGTAGCATTAGACTTTTGTACACTGGCCAGATGTAAAAGTAAGCCAGTGGCGGACTACTCCATGTTATGAATACTGCAGCATATAGAAGAGAAGGACTTCTATGGTTATGGTACAATTGTACACAATTATTCTTTATTTCTTCCCCACTAACTGCTCTTATTTGAATGGGCATGCTTTGGTGTGATGTGCTCATATATTTTTATTTTTTGTACATTCATGGATTTAACTCCTTGTTCCTACATCTCCTTCCTTGTACTTTACAGTCCTGCCATGCCTGAACAGTTGCAACGTTTTATACTGACATCATTTTAGGAATTAATAATTCAATTCTTATAGGTGAAAATCCCCACTGATTATCTTTTCTTTGATTTACAATTTGATGATTTGCAACTGAGTTTGTTAACGCATAAATAGATGGAAACACTGTACATTTAGTGAAGAGTAATCAGTATTTGCTCTCTGCTTTCACCCAAATCACAATGTTTTCCTTCTAGATTGCACTCCTATGAGCTGTGGATAGCCATTCAACTGGATGCTGCTTTATATCCACTACATGAATGACAGTTTGCGAATAAGTCACCAATTAATCCATTTTTGTGATATTCACAAAGATGAGAGACTAAGATGGTTGTCCCTCACTCACCAAAGATCAACAAAATCATTGTTAATTAAACATAATAGCTGAGCGCCTGCTTCCTTGAGAAATAGAAAGGTAGATTGTGGAGTGCTGGAGTGAGTTTTGACAGGTTTATCTATCATAATCGCCAGTTAGATCTCGCTCTTCTCTACATTTTATTTTTCTGAGATTTAGATCTGCATGACACTACATCTCATTAAGTGTTTCCATTTCCTTTTTATGTTTTGTTTTCCTTTTTTTAACATCAGTCGTTTAAGATGTGTATATTTTACTGTGCTTTGTAAGGATCCATTGGTATTCTCATCGTTGACCTACTTTCGTTGTTCAGTCCCTTGCTAGCAACGCATCCTGTTTAGGATGACATTTATCCCCCCCCTTTGTGCCTGCCGAGACAGCTGACTCTTTTCCTTCCCCTAACTTAGTTAACCTACTCACTAACTCAGACTTAAATGCATGGAGTGTCTTTGCAGCAGCTGGTTTTATTCAAAATTCAGTTCCTTAGTCATTGTTTTCTTTTAGTTGCAGATAACTTCTCATACAGCTAACTTGTCATACTAGAAGATATTCATATCCTTATTTACAAGCACCGGGCAAGATATGGATTTTTATTATGGCCTGAACCTACAGTTACCAATCTCTGCACTAATATGAGCATCTCTGTTAGTGAAATGTGCTTCGATTCTATCTATACGTTTATATTTAACATTCAGTATATTAATAAGCCCTTTTTTATGCAAATGCTGGCCGGTTTGCACGAGTGTCTTTTATAAACAAAAATATTTATTTTGATTAGGTCACAGTGATAATAGCTAAAATCTTTAATGATTTCAGTTCTTATTACTTTTCTTTAACTCTGTGCACACTGACTCCATGATCATCTTAGTTTTTTAAATATCTTACATACTTAATAAAATTAGTTTTGATGAAGCCAAATTACAAATAGTGTTCCACACCCTGTAGAAACTAATTTGTTAAGGGGTTTAACTAATTGACATAAACAAAAAAAGACCTCTGTGAACAACAATGGTAGCAATACAACATGTTCAAGAACAGATATTTAATAAATTAAAAAGGGCTAGTTTTTAGACATCACTGTACCCTTGATCAGGCATATATTACAACCAAAGGGCTCCTTTTACATGCTTTATACATAGCTCTAGTCAATTAAATTATCAAGTAATTAAATGCTGCTGTTGGAAATTCTGCTGATACTAATGAATTTAGTTCTTAGTACTAATGATGGCTTTAAGCACTATATACTAATTGCTATAGCTTTTATAATTGAGAAAATGTTAGGAAAAAGGTCTATGGAACACAAATAAGGTTAAACTATTCCCGGTGCCAGAAAGTCTGCTCTTTGCAGCTCAACTGAAGAAACTCCAGCTGTACTTGGTTACATACCGCCTACTCAGAGGTGATCTCTGCCTGACATACAAGGCCATGTCCAACCCAGAATTGATGGACATGCTCCACCTAAAGAAAACCATATCCCCTCTAGCCACATGCTCCAGGGATCTAAACCTCATCACAACAATAAATTGGACGTGCTGGAGGGATAGATTCCTATCCCAGAGACATCCCTTGCTCTGGAACAAGATTCCAATCTCTATTAGGCAGAGCTCCTCGCTAACCCTCTTCAAGAAAAACCTTGACGAGTGGATGGGAAACAGAAAGTTTACCCCAGGGATCACTTCAATGGCTCTACTGGACAGAGGCACAGGGAACTAATCTAAGGGAGAGGCGAAAGCCAACACATTGGCTAGGTTTATAAATGCCTTCGGGCAGATAGTACTTAGCTATGAACCTATGAATTTTCCCTTAGAACTAGCTAGTTTATCAGCAGTAGCACTAAAATCTGTATACCTGTGACTAGCACTTGCTCTAAAACTCACTAAAAAGCACTAGGAAGCCTTAATTTTTTAGGCAAGGTTCAAAGGACAAAACTACCACCATAATGGGTACAAGCAAGAAAAACCTGAAATTAATGCTACTCAATGCTAGAAGTCTAAACCTCAAGATGCACTCTCTCGAGGCACTCCTAAAAATGGAGAACATTGATATCTGTGCAGTAACTGAGACCTGGCTCAAAGCTCCAGAGAGCGTACCAGGCTACAACTCATACCACACTTTTTGGCCGCCAAACCAGGACCAAAACATTAAAGGTGGAGGAGTGTCCATATTCACCAAGGATATTCACACCTCCAGGCTGGTTGCTCAACACAATGCATCTGAAATTCTTCAGGTGCAACTAACACTAGTTAAGACTGCAGTACAAATTGTAGCTTGCTACAGATCCCCCACCATGCCGCAAGATTATCACTACACCTTTCTAAACAAACTGGAAAATATTAAGATACAACCAAACACCCTAATACTGGGTGATTTCAACTACCCTGCCATTAACTGTGAAAACTACTCCTGTACCAACACCTTTACTCAATAGTTCTTGGAATTCATAAAATCCAATGCCCTAGAGCAACTAATTCATAGTCCCACCAGGGGTACCAATATTCTAGACCTGGTCATTGCCAACACAGGAGTTCAATGCTCCACACCAGTGATCACACCCTCATTGGTCAGATCAGACCATAAGCTAATCACTCTTGACATCCACATCCCACCCCCCACCCCCCTTTTTAGGAAACCTCCTTAAAAAACTTCTCCAAAGCCAACTTCATCCTTCTCAAGTCAGAAGTAACAAACTTCATGAAAGACATGCAGATGGGAACTGGAAGTTGAACTGCTGAAGCCTACACTAAGGTGCTGTATGAGCACATTCACTCATGCATGGACTGAGCCATCCCAAATAGAACCAAGATGCTGTCTGCTAAAGAAAGGAAACCAATCTGGTGGTCCTCTGCCATAAACAAGCTGTACAACAGAAGGAAGAAACTGTTGCAAAAAAGAGGAAGAACCCAGGATTCAAAAAAACTCCCTCATCAGCATCAGTAGAAAGCTGAGATCCCTCATAAAATCTTCCAAAGCTAGTTACGAAAACAAAATTGCCAAAGATTCCAAAGACAACCACAAGGCATTCTATAGCTATGTCAAGAATCTAAATGGCAATACTCAGATCTGCTCTGAGCTACAGCAGAATGGCACTAGATATACTGATTTCAAGGATATTGCCAATATCCTGGCAGACAGATTCAGTGCCAACTTCATCCCTCTATCATCCCCTAAAGGGCCCATCACAATACCAAAAGAATGCCACTTTCCAGTAATCATGGCCACTCAGATAAAATCTGCACTATCCAAAGTCAAGACTATAGCATCCATGGGACCAGACAACATCCCGGGCTGTGTACTGCATGAACTACAAAATGAACTGGCACCTCACCCATGTGTCATGTTTAATCATAGCCTCACCTCAGGCTTCATGCCCACAGAGTGGAGCAGAGCTATAGTCATCCCACTCCACAAGGGGTGATCCACTTTGGATCCCGGGAACTACTGTCCCATCTGTCTGATGAGCCTGATTTGCAAGGCCATGGAATGTATTATCATGGAACTTATAAACAAAGACATTGGCAACCTTCAAACACTGGACTCCACACAGTTTGGGTTTGTGAAGGGACAATTTTGCCTCCTGAATTTGATCAACTTCTTCGAATCAGTCTCCAGAGCCGTGGACGAGGGTAAGGTGGTTCACACAGCCTACTTGGACCTCGCCAAGGCTTTCAACACTATCCGCCACTCTGGAATCATAGATAAACTTACTAAGCTGGGCATTAATCACTAAATCACTCGATGGGTTGCAAACTGGCTTACTGAATGAACACACACTGTAAAAGTAGCCGACTCCAATTCCAGCTCCAGACAAGTGACAAGTGGTGTACCACAGGGTTCTGTCCTGGGAACACTCTTGTTTGGCATCTACTTTTCTGAAGTACAGGCCAACAATAAGGGACTCTGGCTTACAAAGTTCGCAGATGACTGCAAGCTGGGAGCCATTACTGAATCTCCAAATGATGTGGATATACTACAAAAGGGTCTTACCGAAACAGATGCCTGGTGCCAGAGTCATGGGCTCAAGCTAAATGCCAAAAAATGTATAGTTATACCCTTTGGGAAAAACCACATACCTGTGAACTACCACATAGGTGGCAGTACACTAAACACCGAAAGTGTGATAAGAGACCTAGGGACACAGGTGGACAGTGGTCTCACTATTGATAACCACATAACCACAACAGTTAGAAAATCCTTCTCTGTGGCACACCTCATCACTAAGGGCTTTTCATCCAGAAAAAAGGAGGCCATTGTCCCTCTGTACTCATCCCTCATTAGACCCATTGTAGAATACAATGCCCTGTTTGGTATGTACCTCACAAGACATCTGCAACAGCTAGAAAGGCCACAGAAATACCTCATAAAAAGAATCACAGGCCTAAAGCAGGTGCCTTATGCTGACCATCTAAGGAAACTCCAGCTGTACTCTGTCACATATCGTCTACTCAGAGGCAATCTCTGCCTAACGTACCAGGCCATGTCAAACCCAGAGTTGTTGGACATGCTACACTTAAAGAAATCCCAATCCCTCCAAGCCACATGCTCCAGGGATCTTAACCTTGTCATCACGATGAATGGAACATGCTGGAGGGATAGGTTCCTGACCCAGAGACTCCCCATACTCTGGAATAGGCTGCCCATACATGTCAGGCAGAGCACCTCAATGGTCCTCTTCAAGAGGAACCTTGACTATTGGATGGGAGATAGGAAATTCACCCCGGGATCACATCAGTAGCCCTGCTAGATAGGGGTCCAGGAAAGTAAATATTTGTGGGAAGCAATAGCCAGGGAATCATTATGGCTAGTTTTGTATAGCCCCTAGGGCCGATAGCCTAATACCTACCTATGAACCTATGAAATACCACAACAAAAGCAACAATGCAATGTTTATAGGTATGAAAGATACTGAGTTTATTAGCAAACATTCCTTTTTTGGGAGTATTGAAAATATACAGTCATGAATAAAGAAGCTAAATGATGATGTAGCTTGCTGGAAGTGAAAGATTGTGGCTTCCCTTACAAATTATTTGGCACCCTTTGCATACCAAAACTAAACCAAACTATAAAGAGCATGAGTTCTCTTCTGCTGCATTCAATGAATTGATTTTAATGGTTTGTTGCATACTGAGAGAAATTCGGACAATAAGGCATGTAGCACAATTGATAAGTGCCCTCTGGGACACCCCACCACTGGTGCAGTCATCAAGGAGCCTCAATCCTCACCACTACCACCAGTGGGGGAAGTACATTGGGAGGATGACAGGTACACAGACAGTATTTACAGATGCAGCTCTCTGCATCAAGTGCAATTTCCCTTAGGAGCACACAGAGACCACATTCAGTCCGAGGCTGGTTTCTCTGTCTTTCTCCAGATCCCGAATAAGACTCCCACTGGACACAGCTGAGTGGCCAAGCTAAGACCTCCAGCACCCTCTTTGCCCAACCAGTGCCCAAGTAGCTGACACACACACTCTTGGAGGTTTGTTTTACACACACACACACACACACACACACACACACACACACACACACACACACACACACACACACACACACACACACACACAAACACACAGAGCTGGGAGGCTATGTTTCCTTCTGCCCAGACTATAAAGTAGTTATTACTGCCACCAGCCACCTCTTTATCAGCTAATTTAAGGCCCTTAACAAAGGGTGTCCAATCTTACTGTGTGTTGTTACTATCAATACGAGGGGTAGTTTGACCAACAGCAAGGTTATTAGGAGTAGCCCACAGTGTCACCAAATAAATATGCAAGTACTTCCAGAACTTAAATATCTCAAGACCGATCAGCCACAATAAAAGTTTAAATATATTTAATAATAAGTAATAAAAGAACAAGACAATATTATATATATATTTACAGTAACATCAGAGTTCAAAATCACAGGGAATATTTAAAACATTGCAGGACAAGTCTCAAATAAAGAAATAATATATAAGCTAAGCTTTGCTATATTCCTGACTATATCTAAGATAATTACTGTACCTTAGTACACCTACTTAATTAGAGCAGTAAGGCAGATGTGGTGAATAGATCCTCCAGCTGATGTTGTCAGGCCAAAGACAGAATATAGAATGCTGAATGCAGAGTCTCTCTCAGAGAGTTGTTAAATTAATATCTCAAATATTACTGCTGGGATAGCTTGCAGAATTGCTTCATTTCTTGTCATCTGACTCTATCCCAGGTAAAACCCCCACTGTTGAAAGCTAGCAGTATTTAGCATCTAACTGTGAAAATACATACACAAGGGCTTTTACTTAGATCTATGAAGATCATGGAAGTCATAAAACAATAAAACATTTCAAAGACAACACAGGAAACTTCCCTAGCACAGACATGTCTGTTGGTGCACTGAAACTGAACAATAACATCTTTTTTATGGTCTGGCCATAAAGTAATTTAAATTCAGTTATGTTTCTGTTATTTTTCTGAAGTTAACCTCTTGTATTCCACTTTCCCCTGTTAAAATACATACATTTAAACAGTTATAGTGTATGTACATTTCTGTTCTATTCCAGTAGGGTACACTGTGGATGCATTTCAAACAGCACTTTATAAAATACCTCTTCAGCACACGTCTGTACAAACCATCTTATATAACATACAGCTCTAATACAATTGTAACGCAAACATCTTATATGAATCATGTTGATATTCACAAATGGTATATAATTACTTACAAAATTCCAGATAACTGGGATGATAGTATCTCCTTTTGTTACACTTCTAATATTCACAAATGACATATAATTATGTACATAATTCCAGCTAGCTGTGTTGGCAGTACCTCCTTTGTTACACCCTCCCCTCAAAAAATGTAGGGGAAAGGCCATGACTTGACTCAGAGACAACTGTGCACTATGACTGCAGAGGTGATATGTTAGGGTATATCAGGCAAGCAGTTGATGTGTAATATATATGTAAATGAGTTGCACATCATGAATTAGAGTGCTATGGCAACTGAGAAACAACTGCATTGTACAACAAAGCTGTGCACCAACACAATGTTATGCCATAATTACAACGATGCACAAGAATAAAGAGGCTCTATTGTACTCTGAGTGATGCGCACAGGTTGTATCGCACCAGTCATTGTTCCAGCAGAAATTCAGCTGGTATATTTCGGCTTTGTTTTAGCAATTCTGCAATATAAAGATGCTGCCTATAGTGTAGCACATCAACAGATTTATGCTGACACACACACAGGCACTCATACATGCACACACAAACAGATGCACACCAAAATCTCACAAATCATTTGCAGCTGTTTCACCATTTCTAGTGCAAACATTTTCTGTAGACTGCACTGTAGCAACACCATTAGCACTACTATGAATGCAATAGCTGTGTATGATGACAACAATGCAAGGTAGTAAGGTGCATTAACTTGGCAGGAAATGGTATCTATAAGACATTATCCAAAGGGCATTAACCCTGAAAAAGATGGTATCAGAGAAACTCAGTGTCTTCCCTTCAGCTGCTTTTCACCACCTCACACATTTTAATTTTCCTTGATGATCATTGTTCAGTATATTGTTTCCTAATGAAATCTGGTGCATCTCACACTATATTATTGAATTTGTGCTTGAAATGTATTGCTTTTTAATGGACTATAAGTTCATGGCGTTTCAGAAAAATAGCCAGATTTTTTCATTTGCATATCCTTGCAATGCTCACCGGGTTGGAGAGTCCTCAGACAGAGTATGCAATAAGGGCTACATCTCACATGGAGATTGCAGGGGGGTGGGGGGGCTCGCACTTTGCGAAAATTCCTTTCTATAATATGCATTGCATAGAATTTATTATCCTTCAAGTACATATGTTAGAATGATTTGGATACTGAGGTTTTGTGGTTTTATGCAACTGTAGCCAAGGCATTGTGTGTAGACCTGTTCATTTATTTTGTTGAGTTCTTTAGTTAGTTAGTTATTTGGTAACTTGGTAGAACTGGTTCATTTCAGCCACAACTTAAGCTCAAAAATAAGAAGCAATCAGACCACAAACAGCAACATTTACACATGCATATAATGAGTCTACATTATATACAGTAATGTTCAAGTCCATATCATAATGGCTACGAGTGACACGTGATTATAAAGGTTAACTAACATCATATTACACCTTAATGACATATCCATTAATAATTTTCAAGAGAATATTGACAAGGCCTTGAAATATAATTTAGCAGTACTTACAATTGTAGTTTATCAGCTAGTTCATCTTAGTATAATTTCCAGCAGAAGTAATTTCATATCTATAGGTCTACCTGTAGGCCATCTCATATACCAAAGATTGACTAATTGTAGCCTCTACACACTTTCTTTCTTTCTGTACAAATATTCCTTAAAGTTTTGTTTTGAAAACAGATAATATGTACGCATGTATTTATTTATTTATTTTTGCATTTCCCCCCACCCTTCCTTCATTGTTACCTGCCCAGCCCACATGCCCCTTCTGCGCTGGGTCTACTAGCTCCTCCATGCCCACCAAGTAATCTGTTGGGGCCAGTCACAGATCACAAGCTGTGGGGCTTGGTATGTCTGAGCTTACATATGGGAGACTTATTGGGGGAACCCTAATTTTCCCATCCCCTTGTGACAACATGGTAAGGTCCTAGAGGTGCAAGCAGTGTTAGGATCTGTGACGCACTGCCCCACCTCACCAGCAGCTCAGTCAATTACCTCTGCCCTGCTGACCACACCTTTTCTGGTGAGATCTCTGACCTCTACCAGGGATCATCATTTAAAGACACCCATGTAGCACCCACCCTCTAGGATGTGCATGGCCATCTCTCCCTGTCGCTCCATCAGTCACCCAAGATGCTAATCAAACCCAGGTGACCTGGGTTGTAGTCCGGGCTTTATCTCGCTACACCACTAGTGCAGCAGATAATATTTATGTTATGCAATTATTTTCAGCTGTACAATTCCAGGATGTGGGGGTCTCTTTTTTAAAAACCTTTGCTTTTTCACACATAGTAAAACCATATAGCAGCCATGTTAGCAGAAGTGAATCATCAGCTCTATTTCTGAGACAGTATTGTACAGTCCGGGTAACTATGTTACTGAGAAAGTAGGTAGATAGAGTACCTTAATACTTTGTAGAGCAGAGTATCAAGCAGAAGGGAAATCCTGGTACTGTTTGGCTGCCAATGAAATTGGTTTAGGAGCCCAGAGTGGTTGGTCACTGGACTTGCATGGTAAGCAGAAGGTCATATTTTAAGAACAGCATGTTGTAGGACTGAGAGGAGTGTGATCTTTGGGAGTCCATATTCTAATTTGTATATTAGGACACACCATGCAATGGCTAGGTATACTTCATGTGATAAGAAGATGGTAGGAGATGTTGCATAAGGTTAATTGTGTACATTTTTTGTATGCCACTGCTGCAGTGTGCAGTGTAAATGAAAGTTAAAGATGAAGACTGTGGCCAGGATGTATTCACTTGAGTAATGATGGGAATGGATTTGCCTAAAACATCCCTGAGAGTTACTTTAATACTGTTTTGGTGTTTTGAGAGAAGGGCAGCTTTATTTAATCATTTGTGAGTTGGAGGAATCAGCATGTTAGCTGATTTCTTTGAAATGACTAAAAGTCAAATTTTGTTTGTCTACTTACATAGGTAATGAATGCTGATATTTTTCTGAACCACAGCAAACCCATAGCTAAGGAGCATGGCTCACTGCACTACCTTTATTATCTGTATTGTCCTTTCTTGTTCACAGGTGCTAGTAGCAAAGGGGTACTCGGTATACCAGCACTCCCTTCATGGTACACTGCATGGAGTGCTTCTATAAGGCCATTCATGTATGTAGATAATACAGGAGTGCAGGATGTTCGGGTGCTTCTTTAAGGCCATTTATGCATGTAGATAGTACAGTGCTGTCCTGTTCTAAATATGTATACCCTCATTACACACTACGTCATCCATTCATCATTTCTCCTTCTTAGATGGCATCTGCATCAATTTCTGCTATGGTTGCATAGAATGCAAGATATTCAATTATGTCAGGAGTCACTTTATGACTTAGCTACATTAATCAAGCAGACAATTACTGAAAACAGTTTTTTTAACTCACTATGATATTTTTTTACTCCTGAGTTAACTGTCTTAGTATACGTGCTATTACAGGAAAAGTCCACCATACTAGAATAGGTGGTAAGTGTATGAATAATCAGACTACATCATTTGAAATTCAATTCACTACAAAGTGACTGAAATTCAAGAAGCATATTCACTTGTAATGCTGAGCTCCTTTATGAAATGACCTCAAATGACCCTTATTTCTTGCACTTTTCACATCATGGCTGCACAGCTCATAGTGTTGTGTGAAGTGAGTATGCTTGCTTTCACAACCTTCTACAACAGACATTGCAGTTTTATTACAGTATCTACTCTGTAGTTTGCCTCATGAATTTGCTACAATGGATTATTATTTCTAGGTTTTTTTTTTCATTTTGTAGGGCTCTTTTGCCAGAGAAATTTGAAAGATGTATTGCAGCTGTTTAACTGTCTTTTTCTGATTTGTTTCTTTGAAAAGTAGCAAATATGCCATTGCAAGACTCGAGCTGTAAGGAATAACCAATAAATTATTTCTATGAATGGCTTACTGAGTGGCTTCCACCTTTTAACATCTTGGTACAATAGCACCACACTGCTTTCTACTTTCAATGCCCCACCCCATTCCCCATTGCTATGTGTAAAATGTGGACTGCCATTGAGTACACTGTTTATTCCACAGTGTGGTGCCTTGAGCTAGTACTGAGTGATGTGCAGGTCTGATTGTGAATCCTGCATCCGTCAGTACAGACAGTCATGGCACTAGGAGATCATCTCTGAATTCCACCCAGTAAAAGTAAATTCAGTGTTTTAATGTAATGAATAACTGATGAAGGGTAAAGTACTACAAGAATATTACATACTTCTACAAGCAATACTGTGTTTTCACTTTTATTTGCATATCAGACATTTTAAACCATGTTAATCAATTTAACTGTCCTGTATATTAACAGATTAAAGAGGGACATTTCCCATTGTTTCTCTTATTTTATATTTCGGCTGCAGCTTTACAGAAAGGACAATATACAGACCCCATCAAAACAAAAGGAATGTTCTTCAGAATACAATTAATATGAACTTCAACCAAATGGAGGAGAATCATGCCCAACTACTACATCATGTGACAAAAATGTATCAGCGTTTTAGATAATTGTCCCATTAGACTTGTAAATCATAAGACATAATCCATTCTTTCAAGACACTTACAAAATGATGATGGAAAAGGGCAATGCCTGTACTTCATAGTCTTCTAAATGTGATTATGTGATGTAAAATAATGCAGTCAATTTGATTTGTATGCTAAGGGCAGTTCTGGGCTCTCAAATAATGTGAATTCTTAATTGCAATGGATTTTAAGGGACGAAGCAGTGGAAACTGGAAAATAGGACATGCTAACCTTTTTAAATATATCTATAGCTATATATATATATATATATATATATATATATATATATATATATATATATAGATACTTGTGTGTGTGTGTGTGTGTGTGTGTGTGTGTGTGCGTGTGTGTGTGTGTGTGTGTGTGTGTGTGTGTATATATATATATATATATATATATATATATATATACATACATACATACATATGTGTGTGTGTGTGTGTGTGTGTATATATATATATATATATATATATATATATATATATATATATATATATATATATATATATATATGAATATATATATATTTATGCATTTTGTGCATTTATGTATGTGTGTGTATATAATATATAAATATATATATATATATATATATATATATATATATATATAGACTACACACACACACACACACACACACACACACACACACACACACACACAGACACGCACACTCTAAATTCTAAGCTTGTTTCCTGCTTTTCCTGTAACTAGTCCAGTGCAGCTACCGATTAGCGGTATCCAGGATTGTTTGTAAGCTTCTGAGCCCCCTCTAAGCCTTTTCTGAGTTGGAGGGAAGTCTTTTAGCTTATCAGTGGGAGTGGTATGCACTAGGTAGCCTATCTACCACAAATGGACTGATTTCTGGTCCAGAAATTGTAGTTTATTGGCCGTTTGGGCAGTTTTTCCATCTCTTTCAACTTTCTGGTTTAAAATCTCACGTTTGCGTTTGCTTCCCACCTTTCCTGTAACTAGTCTAGTCCAGATACAGATTTGCTGTATCCAGGACTGTTTGTAAGCTTCTTAGCAGTACCAAAGTCTGCCCTTCAATTTTTCCCTTATATCTACTAGTCCTCTCCTCTCCTGCACTTTTACTAGCTTATTAGTTTAGTATTTTACCAGACTTTTTTGTAGCAATTATTGTAGCATACAAAAGTGCTACCAGCACTAAACGTTCTACAAGGAAACGGCTCCAGTACTTATTATTAATGCCCACCCCTCCAGGCATGTCTAAAAGTTAGTTCTCTGGGCTTTCTCCTATTAAGCCAGTGAACGTGGGCATCCTGAGTCAATGTAGCAACTGTCTCATGTACACTGGCAATCCTTTCCTCTTATTTCCCAACACTCAGACTTGCAAGAGATGAAGTTATATAGCCAAATTGGAAGCCACACACTCTCCAGCCAAGACAGGAATATCTGGTCAAGAGGAGAAGGTCAACACATGCACCCATGCCACATGGAACACAAAGCCCACCAGAACACACAACAGCACTGCCTTCACATAAAAACACAAACCACAAACCCAGCTTCATAGAGGCTCTCAATAAAAATCTACCCACACAGCAGAGACCTCCAAGGCAGACCACCACAACATGACACTAATCACGAGACACATAACTCTCCTAAACAGTGTGCCACTCAACCAAAGCCCCTAAGGCAAAACAGCATGCCCAACACACTAGTCATAGGTGACTCGATAGTGAGGCACACTGATGTGCCACTTACTAGGTTGAATAAGGAGAAAGTAACAGCCAGCTGCCTATCAGGTGCCAGGATCTGCCACATAACACATGCACTCTGGTCCCTCAACAACAGGTACAGATATGGCTCTGTCATTGTACATGTGGGTGTGAATGACCTGAGATGTACCGCCATGGACTACATGAAAAAAGATATGGAGTAGCTCTCGGATTACGTAGCCCAGGTGGGTATGACCCTAGCCATGAGCAGCATTCTACCATCACCCAGAATGATACCACAGTACAAGCAGAAAATGATTGATTTCAACAATTGGCTAAGTTTCTGGTGTCATTCTAAGGGTATCCAGTATCTCTCTGCTTGGGATGACATGATTGACAGACCTTGATGCTTTGCCAGAGATGGCCTGCATCTGTCACCCCTGTGCTTCTGGATACTGGCTAAGGCTCTTGCAACCCCTCTAGTGCTTTTTTAGGCGGTGTTCCAAAGACCAAATTACCACTGTAACAGCTACAAACAAATGCAATCTGAGGGTCATGCTGCTCAGTGCTAGAGGTCTAAATCTCAAAATGCACTCGCTTGAGGCACTCCTTAAAATGGAGAGGATCGACATTTGTGCCGTAACACAGACCTGGTTCAAGGCAGCTGAAAGCACCCCTGCACTACCAGGCTATAACTCATTCCACACCTTTCGGTCCCAGAACTTGGACCAAAGCTCCAGACAAAGTGGTGTTTCCATATTCATAAAGGATGCGCACACCTCCAGACTGCTAGCCCAATATAACGCATCTGAGATATTTCAGGTGCAGCTAACATTGGGTAAGACAGTGATTCAGGTTGTAGTCTGCTATAGATCCTCAACCATGTCTCAAGACTCACACTCCACGTTCCTAAGCACCTTTTAGAAATTTTGGGTCTAACCTAACACTCTCATACTGGGCGACTTCAACTACCCCTCCATTAACTGGGAAAACTACTCATGTACCAATACACTTGCCCAACATTTACTGGAATTCATTAATTCCAATGCCCCTGACCAGCTCGTTCCTACCCTCACTAGAGGTAGCAACATCTTTGATCTGTTCATTACTAACATGGGCGACTGTTGCACTACACCAATAGTCAACTCCTCCCTGGTTAGATCTGACCACAAACTAATCACCTTGGAAATCCTCATCACTCCCCTGACCCCCACCCCACCCTGCAAAGGTAACCACCATGAAAAACTTCTCCAAAGCTAACTTTGGGCTCCTAAAACAGAGGTGGCTAACTTCACAGCACCCATGCAAATGGAGGTCAGTTGCATGACTGCCAAATCATTCACCAATGCACTGTACGAACACATACACAAATGCATGGATCTCGCCATACCCAATAGAACCAAGATGCTCCCCTCCAAAAAAAGGAAGCCAATGTGGTGGACCCCTGCAATAAACAAACTCTACAATAGAAGGAGGAAACTGATGTGGAATAAGGTAAAGTCCCAAGACTGGAAAAACTCCCTTATCAGCCTCAACAAAAACTTGAGATCCCTCATCAAATCCTCTAAATCTAGCTATGAAAACAGAATTGCAGCAGATAGTAAAGACAATGACAAGGCCTTTTATAGTTATGTAAAGAATCTCCACGGCAATACCCAGCTCTGAGCTACTGCACAATGGTACCTCCTATACCGAGTGAATTCTAAACACAAGAAATGTCCAGCACCAGGGAGGTTAGAAGAATATATAAACCTTTATTGTGGCAACTCAGTTTCGGCAATAGTAATGCCTTCTTCAGTGCTGTAACACACAAAAAAACATGATTCATTTAAATAATAAAACACGTGATAAGAGTCATCTTCCTGTTAGTTCATACCAAATTTAACTAAGCTCATTAGGGCCTGGCTTGAACAAAGCTCCCATCCTAACCATCCATCTTGATTCTTTTTATTCAAAATGGTGTGCCATCCTGCTTTACACATCTTATTGCCATGGACTTTATCTATTATAGTGAAATTAAACCAAGCAGTGGTGCGGGTCATGGTACGCGTAAATAATGGACTGGACATTCTTTTATTTCTGATGTCACTGAGGTGTTCCGTTATATGAAACCTCAGTGGCCAAGATGTTTGTCCCACATAAAAGGCAGAACAAAAACAGGTTGCTAAATATATGGCCCAGTCACTGCTGCAACTGCCAAAAAAAGCAGATCTGATATATCTTGGAGGTATTACTGCTGGTGAATTCTTTAGTCTTTGAAACATATGCATATGCAGAACAGTTATCACAAGGAATATTGCCCACCAATTTGCCACCAAATAATGTGAGCTGCTGTGTATTACTGGGGGACAAACGTTTATAATGGGTAAAGTGAGAATTGAGTGTGGGACCTCTACGATATGAAAATAAACATTAAGATGATAGTAATTCAGATAATCTTTAATTTGCCAACAGTATGTCCCAATGGTTGTCGTTGATCTGTCTAAATGTGTTAATGTTGCATCCAAAAGAGGTGACCAGGCATACTGGTTGAGGTGAGTATCTGTCCAAATTGTTAGGGGTATGTTGATACTCCAAAAGATTCGCTCTAGATTGTTCTGAGGCAAATGAACAAGCCTTATTTATGTTGTGAGCATGAAAGCCCCTACTGAGAAATCTATTGGCTATATCCTGTTGCTGTAATGAAAATACATGCTTAGTGGAGCAAATGCATTTAATCTGCAAAAACTGGGATTTGGGGATGTTGTGGATGATGTGTCGAGGATGATGACTTGTTGCATGAAGCAGGGTATTGAACTGGAGAAATTTACAGAATACTTCTGTTCTAAGTGTGTGATCACTCTCATGAATGACACTCACATCCAAAAAAGTAATTCGATTGTAATCCCAATTCAATGTAAAGTGAATATCCCACTTATTTTCATTTAAATATTGTACAAATTCTTCTACATAAGTCACATTTCCTCTCCGCACCAACCAACAATCATCCAAGTATCGCCGCCAAATATCCAATTCATCCAAAAATATATTATGGCTGGCATCATAAATAAGTTGTTCTTCAATATTCCCCATATGCCAGTCAGCATAAATGGGGGCAAAAGAAGCCAGCAGATAGTAAAGACAGCCACAAGGCCTTCTATAGTTATGTAAAGAATCTCCACGACAATACCCAGATTTGATCTGAGCTACTGCACTATGGTACTTCCTATACACAGCCACCAGATATAGCCAATATACTGGCTGAAAGATTCAGTGGCAACTTTACCCCTCTCCCCCCCAAGGGACCATTCACAATACCAGAAGATTGTCAGTCACCCAGTATTACTGTGGCACAGGTTAAAACAGCACTGTCCAAGGCCAAGAATACAGCTTCTATGGGACCTGACAATATCCCTGGCTGTGTTCTATATGAACTACAGAGTGAACTGGCACCTCACCTGTGTGCTCTGTTCAATCACAGCCTCACCTCAGGCTTTGTCCCTACCGAATGGCACACTGCTACAGTCATCCCTCTCCATAAAGGAGGAGCGACTACAGACTCTGAAAACTATCACCCCATTAGCCTGATGAGTCTGACATGCAAAACTATGGAACACATCATCATGGACCTAATAAACAAGGATATAGGGAATTTCCAAACTCTGGATCCCACACAGTTTGGTTTTGTGAAGGGTAGATCATGCCTGCTCAACTTGGTCAACATCTTTGAGTCAGTCACCAGAGCTGTGGATGAAGGCAAGCTGGTTCATACAGTCTACCTTGATCTGGCCAAGGCCTTTGATATCATTCCTCACTGAGGAATCATAGAAAAATTCACTAAGCTAGGCATCAACCTCTATATCAATAGGTGGGTTGCAAACTGCCTCACAGGTAGAACCCACAGTATGAAAGTAACTGACTCCAAGTCAGACTGCTGACCAGTCACGAGTGGAGTCCCAAAGGGTTCAGTCCTGGGTCCTCTACTGTTTGGTATCTACTTCTCTGAAGTCCAGGCCAACACAAAGGGACTCTGGCTGACAAAGATCGCAGACAATTGCAAGTTGGGAGCTATTACTAACTCCCTGAGTGATGTTGACATCCTACAGAAAGGGCTTACTGAGACCAACAACTGGTGTCAGAACCATGGCCTTAAGCACAATGCCAAAAAATGTATCATCATCCCCATTGGGAAAAACCCAGTTCTCATGAATTACCACATTAATGGTAGTCCACTGAACACAGAGAATAAGAGATCTGGGAAGACAGGTTGACAGCAACCTCTCTTCTGACCACCATATTGCCACTGTGTTCAGAAATGCCTTCTATGTGGCACATCTCATTACTAAGGGTTTTGCATCCAGGAAGCAAGAGGTCATTGTCTCCCTCTACTCTTCCCTCATTAGACCAATCATCAAGTACAATGCCCCATTTGGCATGTACCTCACTAGACACCTGCAACAACTGGAGAGGCCGCAAAAGTACCTCACAAAGGGGATTCTAGGCCTTAAACATTTGTCCTGTATGGACAGACTAAAAAAACTCCAACTATTCTCTGTCTCATATCGCATACTTAGAGGCGATCTCTGCTTGA
>NC_056740.1:97556721-97596721 GCF_019279795.1 Protopterus annectens
AAACCCAGATTTGATGAACATGCTTCATCTCAAAAAATCTAGATCCCTCAGAGCCACAAGGGCGGGAGACTTAAACCTCGACACGGTTATTAATAGGACGTGCTGGAGGGATAGATTCATCACCCAAAGACTCCCTATGCTGTGGAACAAAATCCCGGTTTATGTGAGGCAGAGCACCTCGCTGGCCTTGTTCAAGAGGAATCTTGACCAATGGATGGGAGATCGCAGATACACCCCAGGGGTTACCTCAGTGTCACTGCTCGACAGAGGCACAGCAAAATAATGGGCATAGTTTCTCCAAACTAAAGGGGTGGCGTAAGCCACAAAACTATGGGCTAGGCTTATAAATGCCCTCGGGCAGATAGCCTAGTATGAACCTATGAACCTATAACCTATGAACCTATGAGGTGAAGAGCTTAATTATTATGCCAAACCCACCGACAAATGAAGTAATACCTATTTGCAAAACAGGTAAGCCCACTGGGCAACACAGTTCCTTTTTAGTGGTGAACTGTGAGTAATGTCTAGTTAAGTCATTTGTTCAGGATCAAACACTAGACAGGACTGAGGGGATCAAATCCTACACCCCTGAAAGTACAGCACTCATCCTTAACCCTCTGTGCCAACTGCCAACACTATTCTTGATTGACCAAGAAGACTTTAGCTTTAGGGAGGCAGGATAACCCCAAATTGTTAAGTCAAAGGTAATTTAAATGCAGAAAATGTTAATTTAAAACCTTACAGAATATTAAAATCACACTGAAATGTGTTATAGAAAGTAATAAACAAACAGCTTTGCATTTATATATATATATATATATATATATATATATATATATATATACAGGTAAATAGATAGCCACACATACACAAACACAACCCCACTTATTTATTTATGTTTATATCTATGTACAGTATGTATGCATGTATTGAAGTAGAGCATTGATTAAAAATAATCATTTGTACAACAAGAGAAAAAGAATGAGCATTCAGTAGTAGTTTATGGAAGACATAAAGGTTAATACAATACAAAGCTTACAAAATATACAAGGCAAGTACATAACCAAAGGATACTTCACATTACATTACATTCTCAAGGAAGTAAACAATAAGGCTATTATATGAATACACACACACACACACACACACACGCACACACACACACACACACACACACACACACACACACACACACACACACACACTCTCACACACACACACACACACACACACACACACACACACACACACACACACACACACACACACACACACATCTATTTATATCTATATATCTATATCTATATCTATCTATCTATATTTATCTATCTATCTCATCTCTCTCTCTCTATATATATATATATATATATATATATATATATATATATATCTACAGTATGTATATATGTATGGGTTGCTGTCAGTTGATCGAGTTTTCAGAACTTCCAACTCCATATGGTGGAGACCATATGATCGAGCTTTTGAAAATTCAAAGCTTTTGAACGGAGACCATGGTACAATGATGACTGGGAAATTTACCTTTTTCCTCACTGTAGTGTGATCTCAGAGGTAACCATGTCAGCATATTTTTATAGCTATGTGGTCCATCTTTATTTTACAGACAGGTAGATTAGACTAGAAATGTAAGTATGTAAATGGGCAGATAGACAGAAAAATACATGAACGGACTAAATTTTTTACCAAAACTTAGAAAAACAAAAAAATGAAGCGGAAAATGTCACCAAGCACCAGTTTATTCCAAATGTTGAGCACTTTCATAAGAATAATGTCAAACGTCTTCATAACGCAGTTTAAAATCACAATTAAGCTTACATACAGCAATTGTCACATGACTAAAAGTTCCACCCCTCAATTAATCCTTAAAACAATACGTACATCTAATGTAAAGTTATACACATATAAGCACCTATGTGTGTAGCCACTGTAATCAGTGTAGATTTATCAAGGAAGGTGAGGAAGTGTCTATACATAGGTGGAGGAACATGTATTTTTAGACATAGACTGAACTGTCACAGTACTAATGTGGTGTATATAGCCTTGTGCCAACAATGTACCTCATTTTATATAGGTAAAAACAAGAACAAGTTTAAAACAAGGATTTACCAACATCAATACGATATTCAAAACTGGATGACAAAAATGCATTAGCCAAACATATTATCAGGTGTCCCACACATTCTTTTAAGTATTCTTGTATAGAAAAAAAAATAGTTTTAGCCAGTTGGGAGGGCCACATGAAATTTTACTTGAATATAAAGAACTGATTTGGCAACTAAGGAGTTATGCCACTGTACCCCCTAGTTTAAATGAATCCATTACTATAAATAGCATTTTAAAATTAAACGCTGAATTTGTGTTTTCCTAAGGGCTTGTACATATGGGGGTATTTGTAAGTAGGAATTTTGATGCTAGATTTCAAAAACAGGCAAGGTTTTTATGTGTGTAGGTGCTTATATGTGTATAACTTTACATTAGATGTATGTATTATTTTAAGGATTAATTGAGGGGTGGAACTTTTAGTCATGTGACTTAATTGCTGTATTTAAGCTTAATTGTGATTGATTTTAAACTGTGTTCTGAAGAAGTTTGACATTGATCTTATGAAAACGCTCAACATTTGGAATAAATTGGTGCTTGGTGATGTTTTTCACTTCATTTATTTACTTTTCCAAACTAATTTTTTAGTTTAGCAAATACTATAGGTAGATGGGAGGATGGGAGAAACACATTAAGAGATAAATAGATTAGATTACACAGATAGATAGATAGATAGATAGATAGATAGATAGATAGATAGACAAGTACATGGTTCATTTTATTTGCAGAGTAGGGATGCCACTCTCTCCTCACTACAACTTTAAAACTGACAGTGGATGTTGAAAGCAGTGTACCAGCTCTTCTTTACAAGGAGTTCATTAAAAAAAAAAAAAATAAGCAACTGAAGAAATACCATGGCACCTTACAAATCCAATAATTCTTGACTGTTGCCAGGTAACTACTACCTACCCAGACTCACAAGACTGTCAATGATACGGCAGTGCAATTTGACACAGATGACATAATATTTTGATGGGTATAGAGATACACTGGTAAGGATCACGGTTTCAATTATTCATGTGTAATTTATAGGCTGTCAACCTTTGGCCACTTGGGCTCAGAACACACTTAACCATATATGTACCAATGCATGTTTCTTTTATGTGTGTGTGTGAGCATGTGCACGTGTGCATGCGTTCTGTGTATATACTCATGTTTCTGTTGGAGTAATTCTAATGTAGCCATGTCAGTAACTGTGTAACACTTGACAGCTCAGTGGCATGTAACTAGTCCAAAAACTCCTGTAACTGTGTAACATTGACAGCTAAGTGAAGTGTAACCAGTCCCAAAACTCCTGTAACTATGTAACATTGACAGCTCACTGGCATGTAACCAGTGTCCACACTCCTGTAACTGTGTAACATTGACAGGTCAGTGGCATGTAACCAGTGTCCAGACTCCTGCAACTGTGTAACAGGGACAGCTCAGTTGTATGTAATCAGTCCTTAGACTCCTGTAACTGTGTACCAGTGACAGCTGAGTGGCATGTAACCAGTCCCTAGACACCTATGTCTGTGTAACAGTGACTGCTGAGTGGTACGTAACCAGTCCCTTGACTCCTGTAACTGTGTAGCACTGACAGCTCAGTGGTGTGTAACCAGTCCAGAGACTCCTGTAACTGTGTAACACCAATAGCTCAGTGGTGTATAACTAGTCCCTAGACTCCTGTAACTGTGTAACACTGACAGGTCAGTGATAGGTCAGTGGTGTGTAACCAGTTCCAAGACACCTGTAACTGTGTAACACTGACAGCTCAGTGGCACATAACCAGTCCCTTGGACTCCTGTAAATGGGCAACACTGACAGGTCAATGATAGGTCTGTGGTGTGTAACCAGTCCCTAGACTCCTATAATTGTGTAACACTGACAGTTCAGTGGTGTGTAACCAGTCCCTTGACTCCTGTAACTGTTTAGCACTGACAGCTGAGTGGTAAATAACCGGTCCCTTGACTCCTGTAACTGTGTAACAGTGACAGCTCAGTGGCATATAACCAGTTCCTAGATGCCTGTAACTGTGTAGCACTGACAGCTCAGTGGTGTGGAACCAGTCCATAGACTCCTGTAACTGTGTAACACCGATAGTTCAGTGGTGTATAATTAGTCCTTAGACTCCTGTAACTGTGTAACACTGACAGGTCAGTGATAGGTCTGTGGTGTGTAACCAGTTTCAAGACTCCTGTAACTGTGAAACACTGAGAGTTGAGTGGCACATAACCAGTCCATTGACTCCTGTAACTGTGTAGCACTGACAGCTCAGTGGTGTGTAACCACTCCATAGACTCCTGTAACTGTGTAACACCAATAGCTCAGTGGTGTATAACTAGTCCCTAGACTCCTGTAACTGTGTAACACTGACAGGTCAGTGATAGGTCAGTTGTGTGTAACCAGTTCCAAGACTCCTGTAACTGTGTAACACTGACAGGTCAGTGATAGGTCTGTGGTGTGTAACCAGTTCCAAGACTCCTGTAACTGTGAAACACTGAGAGTTGAGTGGCACATAACCAGTCCCGTGACTCCTGTAACTGTGTAACACTGACAGGTCAGTGGCATGTAATTGTCCCTTGACTACAGTAACTATGTAACATTGACAGCTCAGTGGTTTGTCTCTAGACTCCTGTAACTGTGTAACACTGACAGCTTAGGGGTGTGTAACCAGTCATTAGACTTCAGTAACCATGTAACATTGACAGCTCAGTGGTATGTAACCAGTCCCTGACTCTTGTAACTGTGTAACATTGACAGCTCAGTGACATGTAACCAGTCCTTAGACTGCTGTAACTGTGTAACACTGACAGCTGAGTGGTATGTAACCAGTCCCTAGACTCCTGTAACTGTGTAACACTGACAGCTGAGTGGTACGTAATCAGTCCCTAGACTAATGTAACTGTGTAACATAGCTTAGTGGTGCGTAACCAGTCCATAGACTCCTGTAACTGTGTTACCTTGACAACTTAGTGGCATGTAACCAGTGCCTAAACGCCTGTAACTGTGTAACACTGACAGTTCGGTGGTGTGTAACCAGTCCCTAGACTCCTGTAACTGTGTAACACTGACAGCTCAGTGATATGTAACCAGTCCCTAGATCCCTATAACTATGTAACACTGACAGTTCGGTGGTGTATAACTAGTCCCTAGACTCCTGTAACTGTGTAGCACTGAAAGCTCAGTGGTGTGTAACCAGTCCATAGACTCCTGTAACTGTGTAACACCGATAGCTCAGCAGTGTAAAACTAGTCCCTAGACTCCTGTAACTGTGTAACACTGACAGCTCAGTTGTGCATAACCAGTCCATAGACTCCTGTAACTGTGTTACCTTGACAGCTCAGTGACATGTAACCAGTCCCTAGAGTCCTATAACTGTGTAACACTGGCAGCTGAGTGACATGTAACCAGTCTCTAGAGTCCTATAACTGTGTAACACTGACAGCTCAATGACATTTAGCCAGTCCATAGACTCCTGTAATTGTATTACCGTGACGGCTCAGTGACATGTAATCAGTCCATAGACTCCTGCAACTGTGTAACATTGACAGCTCAGTGGTATGTAACCAGTCCCTAGATTCCTATAACTGTGTAACAATGACAGCTGAGTGACATGTCAGCAGTCCCTAGATTCCTATAACTGTGTAACACTGACAGCTCAGTGGCATGTAACCAGTCCCTAGACTCCTGCAATTGTGTAACACTGACAGCTCGGTGACATGTAGCCAGTCCCTAGATTTCTATAATTGTGTAACATTGATAGCTCAGTGGCATGTAACCAGTCCATAGACTCCTGTAACTGTGTAACACTGACAGCTCAGTGACATGTAGCGAGTCCCTAGATTCCTATAATTGTGTAACAATGATAGCTCAGTGGCATGTAACCAGTCCCTAGACTCCTGCAACTGTGTAACACTGACAGCTGAGTGACATGTAACCAGTCCCTAAAGTCCTGTAACTGTGTAACACTGACAGCTGAGTGACATGTAACCAGTCCCTAGAGTCCTATAACTGTGTAACACTGACAGCTCAGTGACATTTAGCCAGTCCATAGACTACTGTAACTGTATTACCATGACAGCTCAGTGGCATGTAACCAGTCCCTACACTCCTGCAACTGTGTAACACTGACAGCTCAGTGATATGTAGCCAATTCATAGACTCCTGTAACTGCGTAACACAGATAGCTCAGTGATGTATAACTAGTCCCTAGACTCCTGTAACTGTGCAACACTGACAGGTCAGTGATAGGTCAGTGGTGTGTAACCAGTTCCAAGACTCCTGCAACTGTGTAACACAATCTCAGTGACATTTAGCCAGTCCCTAGATTCCTATAACTGTGTAACACTGACAGCTCAGTGGCATGTCGCCAGTCCTTAGATTCCTATAACTGTGTAACACTGACAGGTCAGTGATAGGTCAGTGGTGTGTAACCAGTTCCAAAACTCCTGTAATTGTGTAACACTGACAGCTGAGTGGCACGTAACCAGTCCTTAGATTCTTATAACTGTGTAACACTGACAGCTCAGTGACATGTAACCAGTCCCTAGATTCCTGTAACTCTGTAATAATGACTGTTGAGTGATGTGTAACACATCTCTAGACTCCTGCAGCCATGCAACATTGATAGCTCAGTGGCATGTAACCTATAGCTGTGAAATATTGCAGTGTTAGATAACTGTCTTAGTGTCCAGCATAGCTGATGAGCCATTCAGCTGTTTGTGCAATGCACACAACAATGGGTTTGGTCCGTTATGTTTTCCCATGTGCTGTTGTCAATGAATTGCAAATAAACATTTTCTATTCTTCTTCTCACACACCAGTGCTGTTAGTGCTGTACACTGTTTACCATGTCTGTGAGTGACACTCTTTAAAGAATGCATCATGCTGTAATGGGTAGATTTAATTGAACTGTACTTGAATAATTCACTTATTATAACTAATTTCTTTTAATATACTGGCTGTGATCTTTATTTCTTAATGTCATGTAGTCCAAACAAATTCTGAAGTACTTGCAACATGGACTGCAGCTGAAATAGATACCTTGTGGTCCACCCAGTCAGAATAAATGAAATATAAAAAATGACATAACACAGAGGACATCATCCTAGTCACTGATAAAAATAGTTTTAAGAAAAGCTCTTTCTTTGTTGTTGATTATATTATAAGTCCTCCAAGTACCATTACCAAAATGGTCGTATCCTGTACGGCACAAATCTCATCACATTGTGCCAGGATACAACGCAAGTTCCATTTGTGTTCTTGTGAAACTTAAAGCTGCATGAACTGCTATCTGAAAGTTGTTGTCACTGCAACAATAAGGATTTCAGTAATATGGAACTTAACTTTTTTTTCACATTTGAGAAGAAAACAGTAGTAGTAAATAGATGGCAGTGTACAGCAATGACCTTCTAATGACTGTGTACCTTGATTTCAACCATGCTACCAGTGCTAATAAAGTGCAATCTTTTCTTTTAAGAATAGCAAAAGCACAATAACATAACAGAGATGGCAGGAATTATTATAATTCTAATCCTAAATTTTAAGGTGCATTATAATTTTGGCTTAATCACAGTTTACACTTGGTGATAATTTTGCTGATATAGACATCATTCAGAGGGAAATTATACCTTTTTGAATGAGGTTGCTGCAGGGGAAATGCCCAGTTCCTCAAGATGCAGTGACCTTTGAGATGATTATATCCAGTAATGGGGTGCAGGGGTGATGCTTTGCCATTCAAACCAATTTGCACTGCCACCACCATTAAAACTCAAGTCATGTGTGTTACAACATTTCTGTAAAACCTAAACCTAAGTCATTCAGAGCAACACAAATGATGCAGAACATGGCAGAGTCACACAATTTATCATTAACAATAATATGTCAGAGCCTTTCCACAATTTAATACCGAAATATATTATGAGCTATATTCTACTCTCTACCATTCTTACTAATGTTAATACACTATGTGTATTTTAAATTAAATTCTCTCAGTGTACTATAATTAGTGCACTCATTTTGTATTATTTTCTATAGTACTGCACTGTTTAATTTAATTAATTAATTAATTAATTAATTAATTAATTAATTAATTAATCAGCTACCTACAAACAAACAAAAATTAAATAAATAGGTGGTAGGGAAAGCTTTGTCCCATATTAAAAATAAAAGTTTAAATTCATTTTTCAACTTCAAGTCAAATTTAACTCTTATCATTCTTGCAGTTGGCATAGGATCTGAGTTAAATGTGTGAGAAGTAAGGATTGCTGTCCGGGCAAGACACACAATTAATGGATTTTTCACTGAAATAATTAGAACAGTCAGTGAATTAAACCCTAAGCAGGAAAGAGCAAATGCCAGTTTATTGTCATATTTTGCCATAGTTCCTAACATAATATGATTTTCATTCCTGATTTTATGAAATCGTTTTTATAAAAAGCCTAAATGGTATGAATTGCTATCTGAATGTTTATGCCACTGACACAGCAGGGATTTCAGCAAGATGGAACTTAATTTTCTGACAACACAGCTGAAAACAATACAAATAAACAGGTAGCAAGATATAGCACATGACTTGTAATGATTCTGTAATTTGATTTCAAGTCAGTGTATCACTGCTACTAAAGTGTGGACACTGAACTCATATCTACTCCACTGTCATTATCAAGGGATTTAAAGTAACACAAATCTTCATTTTAACACAGAATTTAAACTGAATTTTAACAATATGAAAGAAGAAAAGTGCTACACAGAACGATTAACACAGTTAGGGTGCCATTGTTCTCTATTTCAGTTGTAGACTCAGCAGATATTTTGTAGTTATTATGGAGAAGAAAATAAATGCATGCTTTTCATGGATCAACTTGTAACTTAATTTCCATGCGTAATAAAGATGTAACAAACACATTACTAATGATACTCTCCTGCTTTTGTTTTCTTTCTACATTGAAGATGACATAAAATAAAACAGCAAAACAAACTATTTAATAAAAAAACATAAAAGTGTGATAAAAAATAATGTGTGCATTGGTCTTCCTTTTGCAACTGGCCCAAGATAGCTGCATCTCACATTTAAATCTTCTGACTACATGTCACCCTATTCTTTTTTATTGCTCAGCTGTCTTAGCCTTCAGTACCCAGCTTGGCAAATCATTCCTCATTTCTTCCACCTTCTTCATAAGGAAAGGTTTCCTGTTATCCAGATCGTATGGGTTTGCTTTAATTAGGCAGTCATGCATATTGCTATGCCCAGCTTTGTCATTAGTGTGCTATTAAACCACATGATACTGCCTCACATCTATTCCCTTTTTCGTTCAAAAAATAAATAAATCACGTTTCTTAAGGTTCATGTTGTCTCTCATCCCCTGCATTTCTACAACATCTTTGATGACTTTCTGTACATCATCCCCAGTTGAATGACCTCCTTCTTCCAGAAAGGCCTTTAGAACTGTATGCAATATCATCTGTAGTCTTAGAGCAGCCCCATTGCGAAATTCCATTCTATCCTTGGATTCAATGGCTCTGGAAGTATATCTTGCATCTAGTTAGCCCTTTCTGCTATTATCTTACACTGGGCCTACACATTCATTCTGCTGATGATAATAATTGCCATCTCCTTATCCTGTTCATGGTTTTTGAGGTTCATTTCCCCAATTTAATATCCTACCCCATTAGTTACACTACTGCGAGAACATTAACAACTACTTAGAAAGATGGAAGAGATGCTTTCATCTCTAAGATCTTATCTTTACTGTCTTAAAGTCTATTCCCAAGCTTACAGCACTATTGGATAATATGTCCCTAACTTGTATGCCTTCAATATTTCCAAACCCTGTATGAGGTCAGATGCAAACACATTGTATAGGGTTGAACTTATGGAGCAGATTGTGTAGCACACCAACTTGTCATCGTCCCTCCCAAAGCTTCATGTCTCACTACCAGTCTGTCCTCCTTTTCTCTAACTACTTTTCTACCCCAACTCTGTAGTTACTACCAACATCTACCCTCCTCATTTCTGTAAGAATCTTGCAATGGATGACACTTTGATATATTTTGTTGATGTCTGCATGTCCAGATATATCATATCTATGCTTGGTAATAATTAAGTTATAAAACTTAATCAGGTTAACGTGATAGTTCTTACTGCTGCAAACCATAGTGGGGTTCAACTAACAGCCCACTCCATTAAAGGAACCTTATATGGTCTGTATAAGGTCTGACTTCAGGATTGAGGCCATCAATTTGCTCGCTACTGAACATGCACTGTCACTGCTTGCGTCCACTCTGCAGGGACACCATTTCCTTAAATGGCTAGTTAAAAATCATCTGTTAAAGTAAGTATCCCAGCAGCTTCTTTAGGAATTTAGATGGGATCCATGGCTCCTACAACTCAACCTCTCTCTTAGTGCCATCAGCTTCTTTCTTTAGTTCCTCAGGGGGTCGCCACAGCGGAACTCTGGTCCGCTAATGATTGGCAGTAGATTTTTACGTACCGAGTTGCCAGCTCTGACGCACAACCTTCAACGAAGGTACGCCCATTCACGCATGTCTCCACACAGAAGACGCTTTTGCTGAGAATCGAACAGGACAACGTCATACTGTGAGGCGACAATGCTACCGCAGCACCACCACCACAATACAATACAAACTCTTATTCATGAGTACTTGGGATGTACGTTCTGGTGATCAGAGTAAGTGGCTTTAAACCTAAAATTATTCTCTGTTCCTTGGCTTCTTTATGCTTTAGCTTTTATTTTTCTGTCTTCTGTTTGTTTTCATTGCAGCAGCATCCTCTTTCAAAATCCACAGCTCTTATTTTGAGCACAAGTAACTGCAGATTTCAGAAACTGAAAAGGAGAACAGTTGAAAATTATGAGGCAATACAAGTAAAGTACACAATGTAGACAATGCATATGACTGCATTAGTGGCAGATGGTGGTCGTAAATCTTAGGTCATCCTTCACATATAACTTTTTTATTCTTGTAGTCCTTGACAAGAAACGTTTCACTTTTCTCTAAAAGGAATTTCATTACTAAAACACTCAGATGGTTCTCAAATTTGCCATTTGAATCTGATGGCTGCTTATCATTCAGGTGTATCTGGTATGTAGACTTAAGTGACTTTTGCATTAAGCTACCTTTCTTGGAGCACACAGTTATTATTATTACTGTTCTTATTATTGCTTGTGGTCTTTTACTTCTCCCTGTAAAAGATGCCAATTTGTGTCCAGCACTTTCTGCTTTGCTATTAAGCTTTTTCAGATTAACACCCGCAAGTGTTTATTATAAGTTTATATTTTGCACAGCTGGAAATGTCTTTGACAGTTGCAGAAACATTTTTGCTAAGCATCTATAGTGCTTTCAAGAATAAAAGAAAAGCTCAACAAATTGTCTTAGTGCTTCAGCAAACAGCAGGGGGAATGCAATAAGTGATTGTTTTCTATGAACCTGGAAAAAGAAGTTCAGCTAACAAAAGAGAAAGACTCAGTAAAATCATTTTATAATGCTTTTATGAATATTGTTTTACATGTGACTGAATGAGTTGTCCATTTAGGAGCATAAGAAGGAAATATTGTAGGTGCCTATACAAACTTCACAGTCATGTTTTGCCAGTGTGTGTGTGTGTGTGTGTGTGTGTGTGTGTGTGTGTGTGTGTGTGTGTGTGTGTGTGTGTGTGCGCATGTATGCCTTTTGTCCTGCCAAATTGCAGTGTCATTGGGTAAGGGGTAGATGCTTTAAAGACTTCAACTTTAAAATTGACCCTTGAAAGATTCATCTCTCCCTTGCTGTTTAAACAGCTTGGAGCCATAACATTTGCAGAAGGCCCACTTTCCTGGTCCAGGGATGATTTCATTAATTTAAATGTCCACATTATACTTTAGTCCACTTTCCTGAGTACAGGAACTCTCTGTTAAAGTGTTCAGTAATTGGCCTTCTGCTATTTTCTATATTTATAAACACGGTTAACAGTTAGATAATGCAGTATGCTTTGCTATGAAGTTTAGAGGAGATTTAGTATTCAGATAGCATGCAATGAATGCTTACTAACAAGTGATATGACCATTGTTTCTATTTGGTTGAATTAGCCTGAATTTTAAAATGCTTATGTGGATCAGTAGAAAACAATTGTTAGTAATGGTGTTGGGGGTTGCTGTCAGTAATGTCTGTTAAAGACTTAGAACATAGGCTTTGATTTTATCTTAACACAAAGGCCTCCATGAGGTATCCACTTTAAAGGGTTAAGCCAGATCAAACAAATGTCCATATCCAATATAAAGCAAACATAGTTTTCAAAGAATAGCAAGGGAAAATAACCAGACAGCCTGTCTGTAACTCTCCCCCTCTATCCCTCTCTCTCTCTGGGATAAACAGAACGAAATTAACTGCGTAACAGTAATAAGAGGGAACATCAATCAAGCTAAGATCTCAATAAGCATATACTTTTTGGAAAAAGGAATACCGTGTTAAAACATGAACCATGCTGTCAGAAAATATGAAGGGATTGAACTAAGAAGATGTATAGAGGAATTAAAATAAGAAACAATTACACTTTATTCTCTTCTTAAAACTTTATAAGATAGATAGGATTGATTTTTGTGATAATGAGGGAATGGCAGTAAATATATTTAAGAAATGTCAAGATAAAATGGAGATCCATAAGTGAATATGCTTCAGTTAACTTCAACAGACATATAGAGGGGAAATGTGAGGTAGATTAGCAGTGGAAATGTTTACATATTAAATGGAAGAATAAGGAAGTAAAAGCAAAGTTGATATGACAAAAATATAAACAATCTTCAAAATATAACAGAAGTATGTGAGGAACAGAGGACAAAATTAAAAAGGCAATATGTGTTGATATTATGGAAGAAGAAAGGAGAAACAGGATATACTAACAGTACTATAACTAAAAAAATTTAAATTTTTAAAAGGATTTTTTTTATAACCAGGACATTCAGTTAATAATTATAGAATAATCCCTGAGAGGTGAAGTTGAAATATTTTCTATCTTTCAGAACCTATCATAATATAAGACATCAGGGTATTTAACAAGGATAACAGCCTAAAACATCTGACATGGAAATTCAAGTAGATGAGTCATACAATTTAGTAATATTAATCATGAATAAACAAGTCTAAATAATATTTTCAATAAAAGATACAAGAGCAAATTTTAATCAGTACAATGCAGAGTTGTATTGTGCACCTAAGACAATGTACACATAAGGAGATCAATGACAGATGGCCCTAAGATCTGTATTAGACAATAGCTCCGAATGTGTATTGGAAAGCACATAAAAGAAAAAGAATTATTGGAAAAAATAAAACATAAACAGAAGTTATCAAAGCTGTAGGACCACATGGATACTCTTCAGAGTTTTATAAATGGCTTAAAGCAGCAGTGCAGTTAAAGCATTACATTTATTCTAAAAATAATATAAACATAAATGTTTCCCACCAAATATGAGTAAAATGAGAACCATAGTGATTCCAAAGGAAAAATGTGACCTAATAATCAGTCTGCCTAATCAATTTATACGCTAAGGAAACTGCACCACATTGTGCTACAAATAATAGATAGAGAGTAAATGAGCTTCATGAAAGGAAGACATGTAACAGACAACTGGTAGAAGGTAACAACTTTTATGGCATGGTATAATAGAGGACCTGTTGTTTTATTAAAAAGGGAATATATGTCTTTAGAAATGGAAAAACAAAATATAAGTCCAAAATTCATGTCATGGGTTAAAGCATTAGATAATGCTCTTAAATTTAATGCTCTAATACAGTAGTAGGTATTGAAAGAGAGAGAAATATACAAAGGTACAAGACAGAGATGTCACTTTTTCCTATTTCTGCCTTTTCTTGCAATAGAGACATTAGGAAATAAACAGGAAATACTTAGAGTCAAAAGGTAAGGGCAAACGTGTGTTTTTAATATTTAAAAATGACTGTCTCTTATTGAGTGAAGAGATAGATGAAATTGTCAGTCCAGTGATGGACATGTTTAGATGTTTTAGCCAATGCTCAGGATCAGAGTACACCAAAAACAAAACTGTAGTGGTTATATTGGAATCACATAAGGGGCAAGGATCCGTTGGACAGATAAAGAGGAAATCTTTACAACTTATCATGACCAAATGAGGAAAATGTTTCATCTTATTTAGGCTTAGCAGTTAGCTCAAGCTACAGTGAATAAAATCACACTATATTTAAAAGCAATACAATTCATTATCAAAATTCATGCCCAGACTGATACCATTGACTTGTAAATTAAAGCAATTAAAACTATGACCCACCCATTAGATTTACATATCCTCAGAAAACTACCAATCCCATATGATCAGACTAAACTACAAGACACTCACCATATGACTAAGAATTTAACTGTTAGGGAGAATAAATGTATTGCTGCGCAAGCTGCTTACACTCCTGTTGAATATGGGGGACTGACTTGCCACATCTTCCAGCTTCTGGTGTGGAATAGCAGTAGTAATCAAGACTGTAAAAGTAAGTGATCCAATGTCTTCCTGAATAATAAAGGTTTTGCCACAAAACAAGCGGTCTGATTCAGGATATGAAAACGGGTTACTGACAGAAAAATATTCCACATAGTGTCATTATTTATCCCATTGGTATAGACTTACAGTGAGGTTAAAAGAGTCATGCTAGAAAGATGCATAAGAATTTGGCATGATCCAAGAAATGAAAAATGGAATCAGATATTATTGAATGAAGCTGAGTGAGCCTGGGTTAAACTAAAATGGAAAAAAAAGTATTCCAAGACATTCCGATAGAATTTGGACTTACCATGCAAAAGTCATATAAATGCACATACTTAGCATTGATACACTTTCATATCAGGAAACGTCAAGATATGCCAGGAACCATGGCAAAAGTGGATGTCTGTAATGAAAGGAAGGACAGTGCTATATATACATACACACATACACACCCACACACACACACACACACACACACACACACATATATATATATATATATATATATATATATATATATATATATGTATATATATAGTTTACTATCAAAATTTAGAATGTAGGTTCAGTAAACAAGGAAATGTTGAACTGCAATTGGCCGATTTCCATGTTGCCAAATGTTATGAGAGTGAGAGTACATATATTACTAGAGATTGTGGTACAGTGCAAATTGGGAAAAGTATCCCTTTCCTCACTGTAGTGCAATCTTGGAGTTGGAATATATATTCTGCAGGGGGTTTGGGAGGCACAAGCAAAAATGTGAATTTGCCGTGTATGAGTTACACTTACCTTTGCTCCTGTATGGACTTCCCATTTGATATTCGACGAAAATGTCAAATCTGTTGAATTCGTTTATCAGATTTGACATTGTTAATAAGCAGGCATTCAACCTTGCCTTTCAATTTTAAATACATTATATATATATATATATATATATATATATATATATATATATATATATATATATATCCCTCTATTTAAGAGAAGAGGAAATGGAAAAGATCTAAGGGAGGTGTGAGAATTGGGTGGTATAAGGCTATGTAGAAATATATATTATTCTTTTCAGTAAAGCATATCTGTCTCTATGAATGACAGACTTTAACAAGAGGGAAATAATGAATTGAATTTTGTGCATTGCATAAAAACTTTCCTGTCTGTCTAGTTTGGTTAGTTCTTGTGCTCATATTATAGAAATAGGTTCATAGGTTCATAGATGTGTAGTTAATGGCCCTGGAGTCTTTACAAGCCTAGCCCATAGAAGTACCCTGACATTGTGCCACCTGACATTAGTTCCCTTTTCCTCTATCAAGTAGAGCCACTGGAGTGAAACCTTGGGTGAACTTTTTATTTTGCATCCACTCATCAAGATTTTTATGAAGAGCACCAGTGAGGTGCTCTGCCTGACATATATGGGAATTCTATTCCTGAGCATGGGCAGTCTTGGGGTCATGAACCTGTCCCGCCAACATATTCTGTTGATTGTGGTAATGAGGTTGAGGTCTCTGGAGTGTGTGGTGTGAAGGGACTGGGATTTCTTTAGATATAGCATTTCTAACAGAGCTGGGTCAGACTTGGCTTTGTAAGTCAAGCAGAGATCGCCTCTTAGTAGACGATATGAGACAGAGAATAATTGGAGTTTTTTGAGTCTGTCCATGTAGGACATGTGTTTAAGGCCTAGGATCCTCTTCATGAGGTACTTTTGTGGCCTTTCCAGTTGTTGCATATGTCTACTGAGGTACATGCCAAATGGGGCATTATACTCGATGATTGGCCTAATGAGGGAAGAGTAGAGAGAGATGATGACCTCTTTCTTCCTGGATGCAAAACCCTTTATAATGAGATGTGCCACATAGAAGGACTTTCTGACCACAGTGGCAATGTGGTGGTTGAAAGAGAGGTTGCTCTCAACCTGTATCCCCAGATCTCTTATAATGCCTTCAGTGTTCAGTGGACACCCATCGTAATAATTACTGGGAACTGAGTTTTTCCCAAAGGGGAAGATGACGTATTTTTTGGCATTAAGCTTAAGGCCATGGTTTCGACACCAGTCACACACTGTGGGCTCTATATGTGAGCCAGTTTACAATCCACCTAGTGATATAGGGGTTGATGCCTAGTTTGGTGAGTTTATCAATAATTCCTGAGTAGGAAATGGTATCAAAGGCCTTGGCCAGATCAAGGTAGGATGTATGAACTGCCTTTCCCTTATTCACAGCTCTGATGATAGACTCAAAGAAGTCAACCAGGTTGAGGAGGCATGATCTACCTTTCACAAAACCAAATTGCGTGGGATCTAGAGTTTTGAGATTCCCTATATCCTTGTTAATTAGGTCCATGATGATGTGCTCCATAGCTTGACATATCAGACTCATCAGGCTAATGGGGTGATAATTCCCAGGGTCTGTAGTCACTCCCCCTTTATGGCACAGGATGACTGTAGCAGTGCACCATTCGGTAGGGACAAAGCTTGAGGTGAGGCTGTGACTGAACAGGGCACACAGATGTGGTGCCAGTTCACTTTGTAGTTCATGTAGAACACAGCCGAGGATATTGTCGGATCCCATAGAAGCTGTATTTTTGGCCTTGGACAATGCATCTTTAACCTGTGCTGCAGTAATGCTGACTGCCTGGCATTCCTCCGGTATTTTGATTGGTCCTTTGCGGGGGGAGAGAGGGGTAAAATTGGCACTGAATCTGTTAGTCAGTATGTTGGCAATATCTGTAGGCTCAGTATAGGAGGTACCATTGTGCAGTAACTCAGAGTAAACCTGGGTATTGCCCTGGAGATTCTTGATATAGAAGGCTTTGTGGTTGTTTTTAGGGTTATCTATTACAACCGCGAAACCTCAGTTGCACGAATACGGAAACATCGACACATATTGAGTGAACCGCAAAAACACCGAATGTCCTGAAGTGCAAAATTCAAAATGTTGAATCGTCATAGTTTGCCCTTCGCTGGTATAACTCCTTAAGGTAAGTGTGCAATAGTTACGGACCTTAGGATTAGGGTGCGGGTTAAGGTAAGTGCATACATAGTAATATATGTAAGCTTTAGTTTAGGGTTAGAAGCAGGGTTTTGTTAAGTGTATGTATGTGCATCGTTATATGATTCGGCAGTCATGCATCTATTTTTCTATTAACATGGGTGCCGTGAAGTTAGCCACCTTTGTTTTTAGGAGCCCAGAGTTAGCTTTGGAGAAGTTTTTCATGGTGGTTACCTTTGCGGGGGGGGGGGTGTAGATGAGATGTGAATTTCCATAGTGATTAGTTTATGGTCATAGTGAACCAGGGACGAATTGACTATTGTTGTAGAGCAACGGTTGCCAATGTTAGTAATAACCAGATCAAGGATGTTGGTTCCTCTAGTGGGGGTAAGAATGAGCTGGTCCAGGGCAATGGAATTGATGAATTCCAGGAAGCGTTGGGCCAGTGTATTGGTGCATGAGTAGTTTTCCCAGTTGATGGAGGGGTAGTTGAAGTCACCTAGTATGAGCATGTTGGTTTTGACCCTAATATTTTCCAGGGTGCTTAGGAACATGGAGTGAGAGTCTTGGGACATCACTGGGGACCTATAGCAGGCTACGACCTGAATCACCATCTTACCCAATGTTAGTTGTACCTGAAGTATCTCAGATGCATTATGCTGGGCTACTAGTCTGGAGGTGTGCATAGCCTTTATGAATATGGAAACATCATCACCTTTGGAGCTTTGCTCCATGTTCTGGGGTCGAAAGGTGTGGAATGAGTTATAGCCTGATGATGAAACAAAGAGAACAAGAGTGTTGGATAAGTGAGGGACAAGTCTAAATTTAGCCTTGGATAAGAATTGGTGTCTTTATAACATTAGCTTGAGTGCCTTCAAATTCCTATAGCCTCCAAGGCCTCTGATATGACCGGAAAGGTAAATCTGCTTGTGTTCTGTAGTTCAAATAGCATCTGAATGAATCCTGGACTTGTTTAAGAACATGTGTAATGATCTGACATTATGTGATTGAGTGATGCTGATAAAGATGTAATTAGCAAGTAGAAAGGACACACATGGCTCACAGTATCAATAAGGAATGCTGTAGAGATGTAACATTGGGATGTGATGGCTTCCATATTTCCTTTATGCTTTATCCTTTAACATCAACCAAAGATTAAAAAGAAAAACAAAAACTAAGGTTCGTATCTGCCACTCTAATTCTACTTCTTCAAGTCTCAAAGTCTCAAGAACCATGGCCCTCCCCTGACACTGTGCTCAATCTTTTGTAACACCACAAGAAGTAGAATTAGAGTGGCAGATACGAACCTTAGCATATATGTTTCCTGGGCTTAATGAACAAATATCCATTAAATGCCTTCTTAAAATGAAAGCTCTAAATAGATGAATTTATAGTAGGTAAAAATGTTTTTATACCTGAATAACAGTTTAATAGTGATAGACATATTTATGCCTAGGGACAGATGATTTTTAAGGGCATTTTAGAGATATATATATGGCATTTGGACATTATTATTTACTTGTACATTCTTATTAGTAGGAACTGGTAATTTTATATAATTACATATTTTTATATGTGTTTAAATAAATAAATGTATTACATATAAATAATTTTTATACAATATTTGATATTTCATGTTTGGATAAAATGGACAATAAGATATATGTTGTACATATTTTGCACTTTACTTACTTAATATCAATAACTCGGCTCATGAAGTTGGTTCATTCAATATTCTATATATATATTTTTAAATAATGGCTTTTTTGAAGTACTGTTTTTTTAAGAAAAGTCTTAAATTGATAGCTTGTAAGGTTAATAATTAATTAGCTTACTAATTGAGTACTTTTATAGTATATAAAATGAGTGGGGACTGTTTTAAATCTGTTTGAATTTGGTCTGAAGAAGCTGGCGTATTGTAGTCGGTGAAAGCGCTTACCATTCATTTGTGAATAAAGAAGGAGTTTCGTTTGAGAGCCTCAGTGCCTTTTTTTGTGGATTTATCAACCAAAGATTAAAAGTGGTACTAAAAGAGGCAGATTGGAATGGGGTAGAATGTGCTGTAGGAATATAGTGTCCTGTTACTGCTACTGTATTGCCAGATAACACAAAACAAATTAGTGGGACCACTTTCTAGATACTTTAAGCCAAGACCTAAGTGTACTGAGCAGAATGTAATGCTGAGAGATAGGCCTAGATGTAATTTAGGAGGCTAAGGCCAGGTATAAGTAAAACACACAATCATCTGTGAATAGAGAGAATGTTAGCTATGACACTAGTCACTTGCATTCCAAGTAATGCCACATTGCACACTGAGAATGTTCTCTTACACTAGTCACGTGCATTCCATGTAATAGCACATTGCACACTGAGAATGTTCTTATACAGTAGTCACTTGCATTCCACGTAATTTCCACTTAATGGCACATTGCACATTTACTGCCCCTCTGCCCATCCTTGTTCTTGTATGCTAACCCTTACTCCATCCCTGCCTCTGTCCCAAAGCCAACACCAACCCTGCACCTTATGTTCCTGAAAAAATCCTTCCCAAACATTATCGCTATACAGTCAAATGATGCCCAATGGTATTGTTAATTTTTTTTCATAGTTTTATTTAAACTGATTTCCAGAGAAGAGCAGATGTTCTTCTTTTGTAAGTAGTTAATGTGGGGTGTGGGTGGTTTGTGTTTTTTTGTCTGTAGTGTGATTTCAGGAAGTTTGTTTGTTGGATTAGTTAGTGTCATAAGTTCATAGATTCTTAGGTGAATACAAGGCTAACTGCCATCAGTGGACATTTTAAGCCTAGCGGTGTTATCCCATTTGATGTTTGTAGATCAATATGTGTGTATGTATGTTTAAGAAGCTATCTAAGGGCTTGTACAAGTGTATAAATACTGAGTACATGTGAGCCTGATTGCCATTTTGTAGCAAGCTGTTGAGATGCAAGCATGTATGCCTGTAAGATTTGTCTGTTAATCAATGCGGCTATCCATCCTGATATGTTTCTATGTAATAAAGCATCTAAATTAACTACTCCACCTGTTCATCACCTATGTTAGAGATGAATGAGCGACATGATGTCAGAAGTGGCATGTCTAAAAGGACGTGGTGTCAGAAGTACATGTCTAAAAGGACATGGTGTCAGAAGAGGCATGGCTAACACAACTTGTTGCCAGAAAGAGTTCCAGTTTCTTCAGTTTGAGTCCAAGAGGCACCCAGAGGGGATTGGAGGAATATATAGGAGTGGATCATCCCAACTTCATGTATAATTCACAAAACAGGTCAGAAACGAATTTCAGATGTTAAAACTTGCTCAAATAATTTCTTATTCACAAAATATGAAATGAAGCATACAGAACACTCTAAAAGATATTTGAATGAATTGAAATGTCAGATATAGATAAAATATCTTAATTACTATGGAAAATGTTTGAAATAAAGTCCAATTTGTAAAAAAGTAATAAAATAAGAGGAAACAACTGCATTTTCACTAAACACGTATTTTTTGTGTATTAATTAAAGATATTCAAGTTATCAGAAGTATATGAAGTGTTCTCATGCTTGTGCAGTATTACAGTAAAGTTATTTCACAAGATACAGCCATTTCAGAGCATATTTTGCAAAGTACAGTATTTCAAGGAGTTTATTGTATATTTTTGAATGTTTGTACGAGTGCTCACAGCACAGATGTCCATACATAATTTCAAAGACCATATTTTTTCAGTGTGCTTGTGCATACTTTGTTGACGTGGCAGACAGATTTCAAAAGCCCAGTGCACTTGTGTTTGACAATAACATTGCAGAGAAGTGGAGAGTGTTTGAGCAAGAGTATGACATTTTCATACAGGCTGCATTTTCTGATAAAGATGACTGTAGGCATTTATTCTACTTAATTTAGCTGGGTCAGAAGCCATTGAAAGGGCGCATTCATTTGTGTATATACCTGGTGTCAGGAGAGGGGCAAACCATCATATTGTTGTACTGGCTGAGTCAAGGGAGGATCCTGAGTGCTTAAAACATCATTTTAAAGAAATGTGTAACCCCTAGACAAACATTACAATGAAAGGTACTTATTTTACACAAGGGATCAAAAGCCTGGTGAAACTTTTGCAGCATATATAACTGATTTGAGGAATAAGGTTAAAAGGTGCAGTTTGATGATTTAAGGGATGAGCTGATAAAAGACAGACTTGTGTGTGGTAGTAAAGATGATGCTATGAGAAAGATTTTACTTTGTGACAGTGATTTAACTTTGAAGAAGGCCATTGAGATTTGCCAGACATAATACAAGCTCACAGAAATGCACACAAATATGCTTGCAAATGAGAACTGCATGCTACCAGTAATTTCTAGAGCTCAAGTTGATAGTATGACGTGTGTGGTGAAAAGAAACAATCTCAAGCACATGGCAGCAACTGTAGCCACTGCAGCACCCACTGGTAAACCCCAGAGCTTTCCAGCAAGTCCCAGAGTTCACACAGTCTCAGTGAAGCATAAGAGTGAGTCAGCAAACTCAAAACATGGCCCCCAATCTAGTTTCATTGCCAACTGTCATAAATATGGTGGAAATCATAAATCTAAAAGCGAAAGATATTTAGTTTTTGGTCAGCCATGCCACATATGCAATAACTGGAATAATTTAAAGAGGTTTTGTAAATCAAAAGGCACACATTCTTTTATTAAATGGGAACATTTCAAGAAACAAGTTGATCATCTAGAAGGCTGTGATGTAGGGTCATGCACTTTTTATGCTCTTGGTGTGTCAGTGCTTCATGAAACAGTCAGTGCAGTAGATTTATGGGCAAAAAAACGAGGTATTTTGTACTGTTCGGATAAATGGAAAACACATAGAGCTCAAACTTGACACATTCCAAGTGCAATGTTATTTCAGCAGAAACATTTGCTAGAGTGTGTAATGGTGAAAGGCTTGCTTTGACAAAGTGTGCAAAGCTTGTTGCTTTTGCTGGTGAAGAAATTCAGACTGAAGGCTCAGTAGTGCTTTCATTTTACTCTGCTGGGAGAATCTACAACTTATTATTTTATGTGGTCAAGAGGCATATCCAGTCATTATTAGGGCTCAGAGACAGTTTGAAAATAGGACTGCTTTCATTTAATAAGACCACTACTCTAATTTTACCCAGCATATTTTTTCTACCTATTTGATCTTTTCAAAAACAAACCATGCAAGCTTCCAGTCGTGTACTCCATGAAGTTACACCCAAATGTCAGTCCAGTTATCAGGCTAGCCCAGATAGTTTCAGTAGCTATGCAGGACAGAGTCAAAGCCGAGCTAGATAAAATGGTGCTACAAGGTGTGCTTTGTCCAGTAGATGAATCAACTGAGTGGGTATCTTCCATGGTGATGATAGCTCATAAGAAAAGCTCAGATGACATCAGAATATGTATTGATCCATGAGATTTTAACAAAGCATTAAAAAGTCCTCATCATCCAATACACACAGTCGAAGAAGTTGCAGCTCTCATACCAAATGCCATTGTTTTTTCTGTCTTAGATGCAAAGAGTTCATTTTACCAAATTCAACTTAACAAGAAGTTCTCATTACTAACTACTTTCACTACTCTGTTTGGAAGGTACAGATTTTTGAGACTGCCATTTGGGATACATTCTGCAAGTAAAGTCTTTCAAAGTGCAATGAAGCAAAATTTTTCTGGGTATCCTTGTGCTATTATAGTAGATGACATGCTAGTAGGAGGTAATGGTGAAGCTAAGCATAACAGAAACCTCAGAAAAGTTCTAGAAAGAGCACATCAAGTGAATCTTAAGCTCAATCCACAGAAATGCAAATTCAGGCTACGAGAAGCTACTTATGTTGGTCATTTATTTACCAGTTCAGACCTATGACCAGACCCATCTAAGCAAACAGCCATTCTCAAGATGCCAGCTCCAGACAATGTTCAAGCCTCGCAACGTTTTCTTGGCATGGTTAAGTATCTAGGCAAATTCATTTCAGACTTGAGTCAACTTTCAGCACCACTTAGAAAGTTGACAGGTAAAGGTGTAGCCTAGTCTTGGTTAGAAAAGCACCAACGAGCATTTAATGTCCTGAAACAGAGAAGTGCCATACCACCAACTCTCAGATACTATGATGTTCACAAGCCAGCCACTCTTTCATGTGATGCTTTGAGATTTGGTCTAGGTGCAGTCAAACAGAATGTTTGTCATACTGGTTTTGGCAGTAATGTCTTCTTCAGTGACAAGTACAAAAGACCTCAGTACACTACATTATTTATAGCAAACAATAAACCAATCAATCAAACACAATTAATTAACAATTAAAGTTATAAATGGTCATTGAGACCATGGGAATATAATCCACCCAGTTTAATGATCCAATTTTTTTCTTTCTTATTGAGTAAAGCATGCCAACCTGCCTTGTTGCATCTGTCTCCCTGAATTTTATCTATAACTAAAAAGCTAAATCTGGCAGATGGATGTTTAGTAGTGTGCCTATATAAGGCATTGGAAAGTAGTTGGTTACGAATATCACAGTGTTCCGACATCCCAGCCCTCAGTGAACGTGAAGTTTGGCCAACATAGAAAGCTGAACAGAAGCATGTAGCTAGATTTATAAGCCAATCTGTACTACAGTTGGCAAAAAATTTAATGTCATACACTTGGCTCGTATTTTTACTAGTGAACTGTTTGGATTTCAACATGTACTTACAAAATGAGCAGTGGCCACATGAATAGGAACCAATTAATTTGTCCCCAGTCATAGTTAATTGTTGTTGGTAGGTGCCACCCTGATATTTATAATGATTGAAATGAGAACCCAAAGTACATCCTCTACTATATGAAAATTGACACCTGGAACCTAATATATTCCTGTTGTACATCAAGATAAGCAAGCCCCCCTGACCCCAGACTACTCTGCATGTTTGTGCAGCCATCTTGCTTTATAGCAAAGTCCAGTGTTTACATAGTTCTCCCACTAGGTGGAGGGTGGTATAATATTTAAGATGTTTTCCTTACAGATACAAGGTGCAGGGTTTGATTCTCATATGGGTTAACTGGCTACACTTAAATGGCCTGCAATGGCAGTTAGCTTAGTACTAATCTATGAAGCTACATATCTACTATATTGCATAGTTTTCAGGTTTGGATGTTCTATACCCTTTTTTAATGTATTTGCTTGTTTGTTTATTATTTATTTCAGTATTTTTATATTTGTAAGCTTGTTTGTGTATTTGTTTGCTTTTATTTATTTATTTTTTATTTTATTTATTTAACATTTGTTGACCTGGAATGTCCGACTAGGTTCCACAGAGCCTGTTTTCAGCGGAGGCCCGGGGAGAAATGCTCCAGATTGTTTCATTGTTTGTTTGTATTTGCTAAAAGAAATAGAACATTGATCCACAGGGACCTTTTTAGACTTAGTTCCGGGGCACTGCATTAAGAAGTGTCCCTTTCTGGGGTATACTCCTTTGTATCTTTGCCATGTGACCTGTTATACTGTATGGTGCACAAGCTGTGATGATGTGATATCTTTCTCCATGAATGGTCCTTTTAAGCACTGCTATATGCCCTATTATATTGTGGTTACCATTGCCACCTTACATCAAGAGGTTCACCGGTTTGATTCTTGGCTGGGGTGCCTTCTGTGCAGACTCTGCATGTCCTTTTTGAGGTCGCATGGGTTTCCTCAGAGTGCTCCAGTTTCCTTACACATCCCAAAGACATGCTGTAGGTGGATTGGACACTCTAAATTATCCCTAGGTGTGAGTATGTGCATGTGTGTGTCTTCTGTGGAAGGTTGGGCGATGGGCTGGCAACTTGACACTGTAAACCTATACTGCCAATCGTTCTGCGGACTGTTGTTCTGCTATGGCAACCCCTAACTGAGAAAAGCTGAAAGAATAAGATATGCCTTATTATACTGTAGGGTATACAGGATATGATGCAATGAGCTCCATCTAGTGAAACCCCTCTTGACTCTTGGTAGTAGTATGACATGTATTCAGCATATAATGTTTAAAGTCATGCAACCAAAGGTGTGACCCCAAAATAAAGCCATTTTCTGTCCAGAAGTACTAAAATCAGTCTGAGTCCTCTGCAGAGTACAAAAAAGAATCATACTAAGTTTTGCTGACATCAGTTAGAAGCCTCTAAAGTGCAATACCTCCACAGATCTGTCAAGTGTATTATCATGTATCTTGGACACAAAACTGGTCCCTGTCTCTAAAAACATGAACTGCTACAGGCGTATGTAAACAAGAAGTCTGACATAATTCTCCCTGGTCATGAATATTTAATGACGCTGCTATGACTCTGCATGGTATAGCTGCATGCCCTAGATATGTAATGGCTGGTTAGACATGTGCCACTCAGAAAATTTAGCATTCCTTCAGACAATACCGAGGCATGTTATTAATCAGACTGGCCCTTGTACAGTGAAAGCAACTGCTAAATAACTTCATTATTTTAGGAGATTCTGTTCATTGATTAATGTTGTCATATTGTACAAATGTGTTCTTTTATTATTTTAATATATACAAACTACACCTCAGTATCTAATATTTCTTGATAGTCTGTGGGCCTACAGTAAACATGCACACATACCTTAACAACCGCATGAAATATTCTTCAAATATAGCTTTCAGAACTACATCATAACTTTAGAATAAGAAGGAAATTTTCTAGAACATCCTGGCATCTGGCTGAATGTGACAGTTTGCATTAAACATTGCTTACAATATGGAGATGAAACAATGTAACACACAGATATATAATTAAAAAAAATGTTACAAAGAAATAATGCTACACGCAATTACAAATTTTCATTGCCATACATGTGTAAAACTCTTGGTATGTCAATCTGGATATCTGTTTCAGCAGTTAATCTTTCTTTTTTTTTACTTGCACTCTGCATATTGTAATGCAACATAAATTAATGGTGGTTATGAAAACTGTAGTATAAAACAGAATTTGGTAAACTGCATTGCAAGTGAATATACTGGAGATGAATCCCAGTTTGTCACCAAAAAAGACACACAACAGCAAAGAAGAAACAGACAGAAAAATAATAACTGGTAGAATTTCCCAAGGCACAGGATAAACTGGCTCAAATGATCCCATCATATTTAAATAAAAATGTAATGTTTTATATCAAATACACATCTGCACATAAAAGAAGCTGTCAGTGGGAGTGCACCTGTGAAATAAAGAATGCCTTGCAGACACCATAAAAATGTCTCAGGGATGGTTCTGGATATTCCTTTTTCACCTTTCAAAGTATTCAGGCAACATGCTTAAAAAAACTTTTGTTTAAAATTCAGAGGTCATGCAAGCCCTTTGCAGCATTTAAAGACATATTATATCATTCAAGTAAACTGTTACATGAACTAGGATACAGAAAACCCTCTTGTGGCAACTGTCTCTCCCATTAGAACAAGCACACTCATACGATAATCATGTAAAGAAATAACTAGACATCTAATATGAATATTTAATACGAATCAACTAATTTGGCACTGATACTCTGTGGCTCTGACTTAATCACACATTTGTTAAATTCTGAGAGGGGAATTTCCATTGCAAGTTATGATTAATGGTCTGGCAACAGCATGGAAATAGGAAGGAACATTGCTTGTGATGTCTGACAGACAAAATAGTCATGTATTGTGAGACTATAGACAAAACAACATGTGTGGAATGAGTTTCATATGTGCAGTGCCATCTAACATATATCAGTTGTGCGGTATCAGTGTTTGAATGGTATAATCAGATTTCTTGTGAATATTTTCTTTCTGCAAGTCGTGGGTTTTCATCTGCTTCTGTATTTCCGTACCTGGTTTTACACTCACTGATTTCATTATTTCTGTTTCATCAGACTATGAATCAGTAAGATAGCAAACATTAGCTTATCTGTATTTATAAATTCACATATCAAGAAGTGGGACATTTTCAATGGTATCTAACATATTTGGTTTTTATGTTTGCATGGGCTACCGCTGCCCTTCAAAGGATTTGAAAGGAAATTGCATTTATTAAACAGGCGGGAAAGCTGTGCAGACAGCATGATATGTACAAAAAAGAATTCGAGTTTTGTGTTGTGGATAACGTATACCCCAGTAATGTTTAAAAGGTGGTGAAAGTAGAAGTGAAGAACAAAATGAAAGGTAAGCTATCTTTGAGTTAGATTGTGTTGTGAAGTGTCACATTTAGTGTGATGAAGATGGAAAGAGTTGAAATTTCTATGAAGATGATAGTGCTTGTTAACAACTGGAGTGGTGGGAGAGTAAGATGAATTAATGCACAGTCGAACTGTGTAGTTAAGGAATCCAATGAATCTGTAGTCTGTGCCGCTACTGGATAGTGTGTAGACAATGGAGACATAACAGAAACATAAGCAACAAGGTACAGAGAACATCCAAGAGATTCACTGATGTAGCCTATAAATAACAAATTATGTGATAATGTGATAGAGCTGGGGGACTGGAATAATTGTCAGCATAGGTAAAGGATAATGAAAGATATATAAAGCAGAGCAAAGAAAGCAGAAGATGATGGAAAAGAATGAATAGCTAGGATGATTTATTGTTCCTTTGCTGACCAAATGGACATGTTGCTGGCAGGTATATTCTGAAATAGCATGAGGAATGAAAATGCTGCTAAAGTTACGAAACATCATGATACCTAGATATACAAACTGTCATATTAAGTGAATTCTGACAAAGTTAGTAATTATTACTTAATGTCTGTGTCTGTTTTGTAGGAGCATTTAGAAAATACTGTGTCAGGAGAACTAGATTTCCAACCCGAATGCAAGCAGTGGCATAAATCTGTTAGGTGTCATTGTGGCCTGGGCAACAAGAGGAGAGATGTTTTGTGGTAGAGGGCAATCTATGAGAAAGCTTTATTATTTGACTAGATGAATACTTAAATAATTCTAGTAACAGAAGCAAAATGTCTAATCTCAACACCACTGGTAAGAGTTGTTGCTTCTGAATGTAGGTATGAGAATGGAATTAAATTTCCAAAATTTTAGGCTGCTGTATAATATGCCTGATTAGACCTTCTTGGGTACCAGCACTGCCATGTGCAGAATGCCCAAATGCAGACTTCAGGAGGACAGTAAGTCTTGTGACTAAAATAGGCACCTTCTGAAGCTCACTTTGTAGTGACTGTATAGAAGGCACCTGCTGTGTGAAAACAGTTTGATCGGAGACCTATAACCAGAATTAGTGAATAAGCATTAAACAGTGGGAGATTATTGTCTGCTTGTTCTTATCATGAATAGTTCTATTAATATTACTAAATGCATGGAGTTCAGGGATGTGTTTCAGTTCTATTTAATGCTTAACTTGTGCCTGTCTAACCAGTTGTCAGTAAGCAAATCAATCCTTTTTGGATAGCTATCCATATATAACACCAGAGCCATCTGGAACCCTGTTCAGTTCCTCAAACCATTTTTTTCTGCAACTTAAAGATGAAAAAAAAAGTATTCCTAAAGATGACGACTGCACAAAAAAGTCTTTCTGTGTTGCCAACTGCTTGATTTCTACAACTATAACAAGCAGCTTGCTCCAGTAACTACACACACACACACACACACACACACACACACACACACACACACACACACACACACACACACATTGCTTCTTACCATCATGACTGCAAATGCAGTATCAGCATTGCTTTATGAAGCTGCCATGTCGTCCATACAGTCCCACACCATTAGCACCTGCCAAATGTGCCCATAGCAGCTTGCACCCAGGCAGTCACCATCTTTACCCTGCACTAGTTACAGGGCTGTTCATTGGTTCATTGGTTAGTACTAGGTTAACTGCCATTGAGGACCATTTTAAGCCTAGCCAATTATCCCATGCGAGAATCAAACCCTGCCCCTTGTGTCTGTAAGGTAAACACATTAACCATTGGGCCAACCTCCCCACCTAATACTCCTCCACGTTTATATTTGAAACTAGAGTCAGACAATGGCATTCATAGTAGGATGATAATTACAAGTATATGCATTTTTCAAGAATACCATTTACCTGGATTGGCTTGCTCTTATTTTCTGTTTTGTACCTTAAACCATGATGTTATCAATTTCCATATAATTGTCACTTCAGTTTTTGGAACAGTATGTAAACATGCTCCATAGTATTAGTTTACTGTTTACATTAGGTTCTGTACCCCATTTTAATTTCTCTCCATTAGTATAGGGTGTTAAGGCTGTAATCTATTAACAAGTTGTTTTTTCCCTTCCAGTATTTGATTTCTTCAGTATCCTTTTGTCTATGTAACTCTGAGTGAATCACTTAATTTGACAATGCTCCCTTGTTGAGTCTAAAAAAGATCCATGCAGATCAGTTCTCTACATAGTTTTTATAAATAAATTTCAATTCTAAACTTCCTCTGATAAAACAAATACATATTTACTTGTTTCACAACCTTAATCGTTGAAAAGTTCCTTACAGGTACTATGTGAGGAGTCCCTCTGGCATTACGGAACAATGAAGAGTGATATGGGTCTGTCCTTTTGGATACCTTCAGTCTGAAAGGCCACACTTGTTATGGTATTAGTTGTGAATAGCTCCTGCAATACATAATGCCATAGTCAGCAGTTGTCCTGGTCATTGTTCTAGTGTTACAAACACATTGACATCTTCCTCTGGGGACATTTCTCTTAGTTTGATATGCCATCCCTTTCAGAGTGATACATTTTTTTGTTGGAAACAGTCATCTTGTTTCGTTTGTTATATAAGGGACAACAGACTGTTTTCCAAAGCACAAGTTCTTAATTCACATATTTTGAGTACTTTTTCAAAGGTATGGATTTACATTTTATGAATTTTACAAACAGTGAAACAGATTACAGAGAAGAAGCCAAAGATGAGGAAAGCATGTGCCAATGTTCCAAGAAGCTAATTTGGGAAGCTCTGCAATGGGTCAAAGTCTCAGAAAAATGAATTAATGCAGACTATGTACAAGGGCACAATGACACAAGTACAAACAGTGTTCATACTCACAGAGGAGATCTCGGTGGGAGTGGGTGTGCACCAGGATTCAGCTCTAAGCCTACTGGGTGGGAGTGGGTGTGCACCAGGATTCAGCTCTAAGCCTACTGTTGTTGAACTGGTGATATTGTACATTAGCAAACAAGTTGGAAAGGACAAAAACACAGCCTTGGAAAAAGAAGTTATGTCTTACCATAACGTTCCATCTGAGTTGTAGATCTTTATTCATTCTTTACAGATAGGACCTCAGTTCCATCCTCGGAACTGAAACGGCCATTTCCCAGCAAGCCAAAATCTCTCAGTTAAGAACCTACCCACAATGCCCCTCTCCTAGATACTCCAGATCAAGTTTGCCCACCCTAGGTAAAGATGTAGTAATAGAAAAAGTAGGAGGCTCTGTCTGAGCAGATACCCTAACCAGGATTACCTGAGATCCACCAGGAATCCAGGCAGGGGGAAGGAGGGCAGGAAGTAAAGAATGAATAAAGATCTACAGCTCAGATGGAACATTATGGTAAGACATAACTTCTTTATCTGAAGTTGTAAATCTTTATTCATACTTTACAGATAGGACCTAGTCGCCAGCTACTTGAGTCCTGGGTGGCCCTTAGAAAGTATATTCCTGAGCACCATAGAATCAAAAGATGATCATCCCCTGGAGGCCAAATCCAATTTGTAATGACATATGAAGGTATGAGGTCTTGCCCACATGGCTACTGCGCATATATCATCCAGGGTTGGGAGGGTGGCTTAATGGCTAAGGTGTTTGCCTTACAAACACAAGGTGCAGGGTTTGAGTCTCACAAGGGATAATTGGCTAGGCTTAAAATAGCTCACACGGGCAGTTAGCTTAGTACTGAAACTATGAACTATGAACTTTGAACCATAGAGGCTCTGGAATGAAAAGCTACAGAGGTAGCCATAGATCTGGTAGAATGAGCTTTTATTCTGGAAGGTAAGGGTAGCTTATTCTGTTGCTAGATAAAGGTAATGGCATTTCTAAGCCAAGAGGATAAGGTCACGTTGGAAAAAGGTGTACCCAATCTGGGTCCTGCAAAGGCCACAAACAATTGATCTGTTTTCCTGAATGATTTAGTCCTGTGCAAATAACAATGAAGCTGTCGGTGTACATCAACGGTGTGCAAAAGGTACTCCCCTCTATTAGAATGCTTTGGGAAGAAAACCAGCAGGTCAATAGATTGATTAATGGAAAAAACAGAAATGACCTTGGGCAAAAAGGAAGGGTCAGTACGAAGGGACACCCTGTCCGTATGGAAGATCAAGTAAGGACTCTTGACATTCAAGGCCTGCAGCTCAGATACTCTTCTCGCTGAGGTGAGTGCTACTAGAAGTATGGTTTTCCAACACAAAATTTTAAGTCACATGAATCAAAAGGCTCAAAGGGAGAGCCTGTAAGAGATTGAAGCACCATAGTTAAGTCCCAGGGATCTAAGCGAGGCTTGACTGGAGGTTTAACATGTAATACTCCCTTCAAAAAAGCCTTGCATAGGCAGTGTGACCTAACTGAAGAATTTTCCAGATCATTATGAAAATTAGCGATAGCTGCTAAATGTACAATGATCGTTGAAGCTGAGGCTCCTGCATGCAGGAGAGTAGTCAGGTATTGCAGAATCTTTTGAATAGGCATAAAAAAAGGTCTAAGTTTTGATCTTTGGCCCAAATAGAGAACCTAGTCCATTTGCTAGAATAAACCTTTCTAGTGGAAGGTTTGTGTGAGGCCAGAAGAATTTCACGAACAGGAGATGGGATGTCAGGTAGTCTGGCAATCATTGGAAGTGGAGGAACCAGGCTGTGAGTTTGAGACTGTGCAGGTTTGGGCAGATCAATCCCTGAGGATGGGATAATAGGTCCTGGGAATGATCCAAGATCCACGGGCTGTGAATCAGATGAGGCCATAGAAAAGGGAACCAGACTTGATGTGGCCAGTAGGGAGCAATGAGTATCACTTTGCTTTTCAACCTCTGAGCTTTCTGGAGAAGTTTTGGGATGAGGGGAAATGGGGGAAAGGCATACAGAAGACCCGGGGGGCCAATCGTGTGTTAGAGCATCCCTCGGTGATTCCCCCTGAGGGGGAATCAAGGCAAAATAGCTCTTGCATTTGTAATTCAGGGGGGATGCAAACAGGTCGCAGCAAGGATTGCCCCAATGCTGGAAGATCCGAGCTGTTATTACAAGATTAAGGGACTATTCGTGAGGCATCAGGATGTTCCTGCTCAGATTGTCCGCAATAAGGTTGGTGCTCCTGGGAATGTGCATTGCTATAAGAAAGCGATTGGAAGCTATCACCCAGCGCCAAATCCTCATGGCTTCCTGACACAGGGGGTAAGATCTGGTTCCGCCTTGCTTGTTGATATACCAGGCAACTGACATGTTGTCTGACTGAATTACAATGGTCCCCGAAGGCAGGGATTCATGGAACGCTAAGAGAACTGCACTCAGTTCCAGGACATTTATGTGCAAGTTGGCCTCAAGGGGGGTCCAGGTGCCTTGGACATTCTTTCCCTGGAAATGTCCCTCCACCCCAAAAGAGAAGCATCTGTGGTCACCGTGGCCATAGGTTGGGGAAGACAAAACAGTCGACACCAAAGATTATTTTGTGGCTCCATCCACCATAGCATTTCCTCCTTGCCTCGGCTAGTAAGGCGTATCATGTGGTTGAGAGGGTGGGTTAACAATGACCATTGTGCAAAGAGGAGCCACTGCAGGATTCTCATATGCAGTCTCGCCAGTGGTACCAAAGTAATGGCAGTTGCCATGGAGCCCAAGAGTTGCAGTACAAGATGCGCTGGTACAAACGTGTGAGGCAGAAGGACTTGAATTTGGTGTCTTATTTTCAAAAGCCTGTGAGAGGGGAGAGAAGCTTGGCAGGATGTTGTGTTGAAGACCTCTCCAATAAACTCCAGTGTCTTTGTTGGAGACATCTGAGATTTGTCTTTGTTGATTGTAATCCCTAAGCTGAGAGCGAGATCTCGAGTGTATGAAAGGCTGCGAACTAAGAGATTCCTGGTCGGAGCAGTAAGGAGCCAGTCATCCAGATAGGAAAACACCTGGAATCCTTGTAGTCGAAGATGAGCTACCACAACTGCCATACATTTGGTGAACACTCAGGGGGCTGTTGAGAGACCGAATGGCAGTGCCTTGAACTGGTAGTGATTGGCTCCCAGCCGGAAGTACGCATTCTGTAGGTCTATAGAACACATCCAATTGTCTCTCCCTAGGAAGGGAAGAATGGACTGTACTGTGACCATCCAGAATTTTTGAGGTTTGATAAATTTGTTGAGTAGGCTGAGATCCAGTATTGGTCTCCAATCCCCTGTCTTTTTTGGCACTAAAAAGAACCTTGAGTAAAACCCAGATCCTGTCTGTTCTGGTGGGACTGGTTGGATGACCCTTTTTTAGCAGTTTTTTTATTTCTAAGGCTGCTAATCCCCTCTGATTGGGTGGCACATCGGGGATTCATTTGATGGGTCTGGGAGTTAGGATGAAGGGTATTTGGTAGCCTCTGGATATTATTCTCTGCACCCAAACATCAGTAGTAATAAGATGCCAGGCTAGTAGATGCAGAGAGAAACAACCCTCGACTGCTTCCAGAGGAAAGCAACTGGGCAGCTGCTCAGGAGCGCTGGTAAGGTCTGCCGGAGAAAGAATCTCTGGCTCCCTGGTTACACGGACCCCCTCTACCCCGAAAAGGACGTCTTTCATATCGGTATCCCATATCCCCTCTGCCCTGGGGGGATTGCTCACCATGAGTGTCATGAAAGGATCCTTGGGATTTCTTGAACCATATCTTTCCCCCCTTCTGATTCCTGGAGTAGGGTCTCTGGGAGTTGGAAAAGCGTATGCCCACAGCAGACAAAGTCTTTCCATCTTTCTCACTATGTGTAAGTGTGTCACGTACCTTAGGACCAAAAAGTGCAGATTCGTCGACAGGTGCGTTAATGAAGGAAGATTTAAAAGGGTCTGTGAAATCACACAACCGCATCCAAGCATTATATCTCATGACAACACCAGATGCGGCCGCTCGGGCTGCCCCCTCAGTGGTGTGAGATATCAAATGCATCGAGGAGTTTGAGATGGATTCAAGGGTAGCTAGCTGTGAGATGACAGTGTCATGCACCTCATCTGGCAGTACCCCCACCAAAGAGGAAGCCATTTCAGAAATTAAGTCTCTTTGGAGGTGAGTAAAGTGCACCAGATAATTCAACGACCGAATGTCGAAGGTCGCTGAAGCATTAGTCCGTTTCCCCAGTCTGTTCATGATCCGGGATTCCATATTTGAAGGATGAACAGTGGAACTATCTTCTGCCAATTCCCTCTTGGTGGCCGCCGCCATGACCATAGAGTCAACTGTCAGCTGCTTGGACCAGTGGGTCTGGTCTTCATGTGTAGATAAAATTTTGTCCAGCCTCTGGGGGACAGGTTCTGCATTGTCCGGGGCCTTCCAGGCATGCTGCACAATTAGTTTAACTAGATAATCTGCAGGTGGGGTCACCCAAGATGTAGATGGCCGGGTACGGAAGGCCTGCCGAAACACTGATTCCTCAGAAGAAGGGTTAGAGGACTTCCATTCCCCCCGCTGTTTGAGGATTTCGAGAATGTCTCCGAATGAAACATCATCTGGGAGAGAACGAGAGGACCCTTCCTCTTCATCACAATCAGTGTCTCCTGTGATAGATTCCTCTGGGGGGTCAAGGTGCTTCCTCTTGAACCGTTTCTTCCGGGGTGGCTCTCCAGTGGGGATATTCTCAAGAGGATTCCGGAGAAGGGGTTGTCTTCACAGGGGATTCTGATACTGGTGTCCTAGGGTCTGGTTGTGAGTCTTCAGAGTGAAGGGCCTTATCCATCACCTCTGCAGAAGGAGCATATATATATATATATATATGGCTATTGATCAAGAATGCCTTGGCAGTTGGTTAATCCCTAGCCACATTTAGGGTGGTGTCAGTACTACCTTGACAGGAAGAAAGATATGGAGATCTAGAAAATTCTAATATTCTTCCCTGGGTGTTGTGCATGTTTGTGTGTTTGTGTGTGTGTGTGTGTGTGTGTGTGTGTGTGTGTGTGTGTGTGTTTGTGTGTGTGTGTGTGTGTGTGTGTGTGTGTGTGTGTGTGTGTGTGTGTTTGTGTCTGTCATCTGTGTTTGCTTGTATGATTTCTTTAATATTAGAACGGGGCACTGGAAGACTCTGAAGTTCATAGACACAGTAGTGTGAAACTGGCTTTGGGTTCTAGGCCAAGGACTCTGTTTGGAAAGTAGTCAGTGTGCACTCTTAGTCTTGGTATGAACATTAGAAGGCCATACCTAGGGCAGCAATGCATATCCCTTGTTTAGTGTTGATAGTAAGCTATACTTGGTGAACTGCATAGTAAATCAGATTGGTGAGTAATATGGAAAACTGTTAAATTCTATTAGTGTGTCCCTAGGAACCATCTCCCTAATGGCTATCATATTATTTGCATTCCTAAGTCATTGTGGTGTGGGGCAGAATTTATTATGATATTTTCCATGGTTAGTGAAACTGGAGGAAGTAAAGTCAACTATATTTGCTGTTGTTAACATTTAAATTATAGCTAAAACATCACTGGTATAATGGTAATTAAACATAAAAGTACCATCTATCTGTTCACTAAACTGAACTGCAGGAATTAACTACAAAGGAACAACATAATTCAACAAGTCTGTGTTTATATCAGTTGTCTACATTCAATCTAACCCTAATTGTATTCTTACAGAGATGCAATGGTGTTTCAGTAATGTGGTATCAGAATTTCTTTTATTTTTCTTTCCATCTTCTACATATATATTTCAGCATCTTACCACACACACACACACACACACACACACACACACACACACACACACACACACACACACATGTGAGATATGAACAACAGTAAACTTTTCTCCTGTTGTAAAACTGCTGGTTTATCTAGCCACACTAATGCATGGTCTTCCATTTATCACATCATGACTGATGCTGTATGAAATTTCTTTTGAACTACTACATACCTTTTAATTTATATGTTAAGGTATATCCATAATTGCACATCACTGACTCATCCATGAGAAAGAAGGTCTTTATTCTGTCTGGTTTGCAGTGCTTCAATGCTTCATGTGAACATGCTGGAGTATTGTACCACAAGTAATTTATGTTTCAGCTGTAGTTTATTTTATTTTTATTTATTTTTTAATTTGGTGTGAGTTTGCTATTTGGCTAGGTAGGTTGGACCAAGGTCCACCTTCAGCCAAAATGAGGGCCACAGGCAAAGTACAAGAAAACAACTTCAGTAAGAGGTTCAAAATCTTAAATTAAAGTAAAATATAAATCAAAAAATGTAAGATTTAAAATGTGAAGAGTGCATATAAAATATGTCATCATTTTACAATAATAAAAGAACAGTGACCTAGTATAACAGATGCAGAGTTAAAGGATACATCGTTTAAAGCATTAGGATGTAAAGGAAATAAATGAAGGCATATAACTAGAGGGAACGAAACAGTTTGTCCTGGATAAATGGAAGGATGGAAGAAATATAATTGAATAAGAGGATTTTTTGTAGTAAAGTGAGGTCTGGTAAGATAAAGGTGTACCAGAGGAACTTACTGCATACTGTCTGTGAGTGCAGGAAAGAGAAAGTGAGTCATACATTTACCTGAGGAAATTACATTAAGGGGAAGGGAGGAGTATATAAACGCAAGGAGCATACCACTGTTAATTTCATTGGCTGTGAGGAGATGAGCGAGAGAAGAGTCAGAGAGGAGAGAAATGTGTAATGGTGTAAGGTGAATGTCAGAAAAGGTGAAAAAGATGTAGAAAGAAAAAAGATGTAGAGACAGTGAAGTAAAAAAAGGAGAGGAATGTCTAGTTGTATGATATGAAAAGTGAGGCTATGGTTGTTAACTTTTTAAATGCCCAAAGTCAGTCATTTTTTATAGTTACATGAGACTTTGCAGAATAAACCATAACTACAAATAATGCAAAGGACTGGACTTCACTTTTTTGCCAAAAAAAGCTTATTCCAGTAGAACTTGAGCTTTTTCTATTGTTATAAATAATATTAAGGCATTTCAAATACAAAACAAGTCTGTTATGCAACTATTAGTAGAAACTTAGGAAAGTTTTTGTCCTAAAATATCTGAAATTTGGCCTTATTTCATTTTTTTCATGTAGAACATAACTGCCCAAACAGCGATTGTCCTGTGTGAAGAGACAGATGGTAAGCCTAAGCGATGTGGAAAGAAATAATTACCAGCTGGGGTTAAGGAAAGAAATTGTGGAAATACCTTTTATATATGTCTCAGAAGTTACGCTCTAAGATATACGTGCCCAAGGAGTGGCGTACGGCAACTGTGGTCCCACTCCACAAAGGCGGTGCCTCTACGGACCCTGGTAATTACCGCCCCATAAGCTTAACAAGCCTGATCTGCAAAGCTATGGAGAGGATCATAATGGAACTCATAAACAAAGACATAGGGGACTTGCAGACATTGGACCCGACCCAAAGTTTGGCTTTGTCAAGGGCAGATCATGCCTTTTGAACTTGGTCGACTTCTTCGAAACAGTCACCAAGGCCATTGATGAGGGAAAGGCAGTCCATACAGCCTACCTTGACCTTGCAAAAGCTTTCAACACAATACCCCACTCGGGTATTATAGAGAAACTTACCAGCTTAAATGTAAACCCATATGTCACAAAATGGGTTGCAAACTGGCTAAAGGACAGAACCCACAGGGTTAGAGTAGCTGGCGCCATGTCAGACTCCAAGCCGGTTACAAGTGGTGTCCCACAGGGCTCAGTCCTTGGCCCCCTGTTGTTCGGCATCTACTTCTCAGAAGTACAGGCTAACATAGGAGGACTATGGCTGACAAAGTTTACAGATGACTGCAAACTGGGAGCCATAGTGGAAAGTACATCGGACACAGATATCCTTCAGAGGGGTCTCACGGAAACTGATAGCTGGTGCCAGAGCCATGGCCTGAAGTTAAATGCCAAAAAATGTATAGTCAAACCCTTCGGGAAAAACAAGGTAACCCCAAGCTACCATATAGGTGGCAATCCACTAAGCACAGAAGAGGTTATCAGGGACCTGGGGACCCAGGTTGACAGTGGCCTTTCTTTTGACACTCACATTGCTAAAGTGGTTAGAAAAACTTTCTACATTGCCCACCTGATCATGAAGGGATTCACATCCAGATCAAGTGAGGTCATTGTTCCCCTGTACTCTTCACTTATCAGACCAATGATCGAGTATAATGCCCCATTCGGGATGTATCTCACCTGACACCTGCAGCAATTGGAGAGACCCCAAAAGTTCCTCACCAAAAGGATAAAGGGACTTCAAAATCTGTCATATGCTGCCGGACTGAAGAAACTCCAGCTCTATTCAGTCGCATACCGTCTGCTCAGAGGTGACCTGTGCCTGACATACAAGGCCATGTCCAACCCAGAATTAATGGACATGCTCCACCTCAGAAAATCCAAATCTACTAGATCCACTAGAGCAAGCGACTTAAACCTTAGCACGGATATAAATAGGACATGCTGGAGGGATAGATTTGTCACCCAGAGACTCCCTATGTTGTGGAATAAAATCCCGGTCCATGTGAGGCAGAGCACCTTGCTGGCTCTGTTCAAGAGAAATCTTGACCGGTGGATGGGAGATCGTAGGTTTACCCTGGGAATCATCTCTGTGTCACTGCTGGACAGAGGCACAACAAACTAATGGGCACAGTATTTTTTAACATAAAGGGTGGTGTAAGCCACAAAAACTCTGGGCTAGGCTTATAAATGCCTTAGGGCAGATAGCCTAGTATAAACCTATGAACCTATGAACCTATACAGTGCCATGGGGAGTGCAAAGGAAGACTATAATACACATCCCTAAAATGGTTAACTCAGGACTTTTTCACTTTATCTCTTACACCTTGCAATTTGTAATGTATTTCACTTCCCAGTTCAGTAGATTATTCCAGCTAATAGAAACCAGTTTATTGAAGCCCTTTATTTCCAATGGGTTTCATAAAGACAGTTATGTATATGATAGAGGTGTCAAATGAGTTGTTACAAAGGAAGTAGTGGGAGGATCTTTGTATAAGCTTGTTAGAGAGATGAGAGGCAGCATCTGCAGTTATTCAGTTTGTATGTGAAACAGGATGGTAAGAAAGAAATTCTTCCAGTTATGATGAGCTGGTTGGCTTTTTTCAGTGGGTGACAGTTCTACTGGCACGTTGAAGCAAGAATTATGAATCCACATATTTTAACTCAACTCCTTAATACTGAGTAAATCTCATCCTCTAAATGCCTTACATATTCGCCCCCTACAGAACAATTCTTATTGACATCCTCTATTCACCCTTTCGGCAGTTGCCGTTTATGTAAAACCCCTCTTTTGCCACTCCATACC
>NC_056740.1:97601721-97641721 GCF_019279795.1 Protopterus annectens
ATTTTCAGTGTTCTAATACTGAGCAACTCATTAATCAGACCAGTCAGTAGTGTTATCAACTGCTACTGTATTTCTTTCACCCTATCTATTTCAATAGATTGTCTCTTTCAGTTTGCGTCAGTCTTATTTCTTGTTTAAACAGTGATCCAAAATAGGTAGTCACGTGTCAATCTTGTTTCTTGTTTAAACAGTGATCTAAAATAGGTAGTCACGTGTCACAAATTCTTGTACTCTTATTTGTCTAAGCCAGCACTCAGTATACAGAAATATTTGCAAAATATACTTACCTTTGGAATAGTATTATATCTGTTTTTCCAGTTTCATGATGTTTACCCAGGTCCCCTTCCATGTACTTCACCCACTTTACAGTTAAAACAAATGATCTTGCACCTACTTTTCTATAACTGATAGTTTACGTAACATTTTCTTTGTTTTTTTGTTTTTTTTCCATTCTTTTTATCTTTTTTTGTGCTGCAGCTCCCTGACTGGCCTTTCTGCCATATAGGTCTCTCAATCTTACTGCCATCCTGTCATACCAGAATACTTTCCTTTCCTCCTGCTTTTTGCATTTCCTGTTATTTAATGACTAGTAATGTGGAAACTGCATCACTATGTACTATTCATACAGTCAATGCTTTTAAATTGAATTGACTAGAAGGACATAATGTATCCATCTATGGTACTGTGAGTAACACAGCTCTCAACCTCTTAGTACAAAAATATCTGGACAAAGCCAAAAATAATGGGGGGACAGAGCCCCCAAAATAGGGACACATTTTAAATATTGCTCTTATCTTCTTTATTTTCAAATGTTTCCATTAGGGGTCACCACAGCGGATCATCTGTTTCCATTTCTTCCTGTCCTCTGCATCTTGCTGTGTCACACCAACCACCTGCATGTCCTCTCTCACCCCATCCATAAACCTTATCTTCGGCCTTCCTCTTTTCCTCTTACCTGGCAGCTCCATCTTTAGCATCCATTTCCCAATATACCCAGCATCCCTTTTCAGCACATGTCCAAACCAACACAATCTTGCCTTTCTGGCTTTGTCTCCAAACCGTCCAACCTGAGCTGACCCTCTAATATACTCATTCCTAATCCTGTCCATCCTCATCACACCTAGTGCAAATCTTAACATCTTTAACTCTGACACATCCAGCTATGACTCCTGCCTGTTTGTCAGTGCTACCATCTCCAACCCATATAACATAGCTGGTCTCACTACCCTCTTGTAGACCTTCCCTTTCACTCTGACTGGTACCCATCTGTCACAAATCACTCCTGACACTCTTCTCCACCCTGCCTGTACTCTACTCTTCACCTCTCTTCCACAATCCCCATTACTCTGAACTGTTGATCCCAAGTACTTAAACTCATCCACCTTTGCCACCTCTACTCCCTGCATCCTCACCATTATTCTATCCTCCCTCTCATTCATACACATATATTCTGTCTTAGTACTGCTGACCTTCATTCCTTCATTCCTCTCCTCTGTAGAGCATATCTTCACCTCTCCAGGGTCTCCTCAACCTGGTCCCTACTCTCACTACAGATCACAATATCATCTGTAAAGATAATAGTCCATGGGGCCCTCTGTCTGATCTCATCTGTCAACATGTCCATCATCATTACAAATAAGAAAGGGCTCAGAGCTGATCCTTGATGTAATCCCACTTCTACCTTAAATGCTTCAGTCACTCCCACCGCAGACCTCACCAGTGTCACACCACCCTTGTACATAAACTTAGAAATCTGCTCTAATAAATGGTCTTGTGTTACCATACATCTTTCTGAAGGATATGAAGTCTGAAACTCAACTGTCTGTCATTATTTAGTAAAGTACTGCACCAGCCTGTGCACATAAAGGGATATAATAAGGTGAGTACCATTCATTGTGGATGTTTAGGATGTTCAAGGTTTGGGAACATATGTAGTCAGGGAACTTAACGTTTGACCAACATGTGTCCACTGTTGTAAGAAATCCCTTCCATATTGCACAACTTGTAAACAAAGGGATTGTGTCTAGATCAAAAGATATTATTGTTCTCCTTTACTCAGTCCTTAGTAGGACATTGAGTGTAATCCCCCCTTTGGCATGTATCGGTCAAGCCACATGCAAAGACTGGAACACCCACAGAGATACAAGGCCTAAGCAGTATGTCCTGCATGGATTGACTCAAAGCCCTGTCACTATATTCATTATCCTACAGCCTGCTAAGAGTTGATCTGTGTCTGGGATACAAGGCATGCTCTGTCTCAATACTGGTAGATTTAGTGCATATCAGCAAGTCAGATGGCATGAGAAATACTTGGTCTAGGGATCTAAACTTTTTCTTCAAAATCCACAGAACAGTTTGAAAGGACAGGTATATCTTCCAGGGATACTGCTAGTCTGGAATAGACCCCCCCCCCCATCGACATAAAATAAAATTCATCCCAGTCTATATTCAAGTGTGACTTGGATCTATGGAGGGCAAACAGAAAATTTACCCCAGGACTGCCCTATGTACTACTAATGAACAGATGCAGCTTCTAAATCCTTTATCCCATGTGTGGATCCCCTCAAATTATCTATAGTATGATCCCAGTTACTTTCATTAGGGGTAATATATAATTATCAATCATAGGATTTGCAAGACCAGTCTCCAACCAAATGGGGTAGGTTATTTTGAGCACAAAAAGGGAAACTAGCAAGGCTTAAAATAGCCTGCAAGGTCATCTAGCCTTGTACTTACCTATGTACCTATGTCTACAATAAATTCCATGGTAAGGTGACATGGTAGTTAGATAGGCTAGACAACCTGTTGGCTGCCCCGGTCTAGGTGCAGATGATATCATAGATAAGAATGGCAACTTGTATGTCTTAGACAGCAGACACAAGCTGTAGAAATACATATATGGGAAAGGCTGTGAGGCAATGAATGTGGTGCGTGTAAGCCACATGCAAATATTGCAGTGTAAGAATGTATACATGCTAGCTTGGGTATTAACAATTAAACTTTAATACACCATGGTGCTCTACTTCTGTAACATGTATGACTTCAATAACTAATACATGCATGACTTTAGTAAGTAATGTGTCTGGGGTCAGGTGTCACCTAAAAGCTAATGCTGTGTCCCACAGCCTCTGTGAACTGAGGTTTATTTGATATGCCATGTTTGCCATCACTGTAATCAGATTTAAATCATTTGCCATCACATTACATATACGTGGTAATACCTTCCTGTATAATATTTCTATGGAACCTGTCATTGTCATTTCTTTCATCATGAAAGACAGCCATAATACTGGGTTCAGTCCTCCATGTGCTTTTAATTCCATTCAGCCATCATTCATCCTCATTCTGTGTCCTGGATAAGTATTGTCCTGTACGACCATGAAGTTGCCATAGTGTGGTGGATACCCTACTCTACACCATAGCAATTCTTTCTTCTTCTTAAATTTACCACCTACATAAACATTTGCAAACCAAGCATGCACCTTAACAGACTCCCCAGCCGTATCAGTGCACACCTTTTGGATCTACTCTGGTTGTTGGAAGGCTAGTGCTGCCTGCAGGCTCACTGCCTGTGTTATTATCATATGTTTTGCTGAGATTCACATTTAGTATGTGCCTTCAGATGCACTGTAAAAGCTACAAGAATCATTTGTTGCAATGTGCAGATGAGAAATTGTCAATGGCAACATTTTTCATACATATGTTCACAGACAGTTTGTTACCACTACATGTCAACCTTTTTACTGGCTCTTGCCCATCCCCTCCACCACCCCCCACACAATCCCAATCGACAGTTACTAGCTTCCTTTCTACTTTTACCTTGCTTACCTTTTATATTGCCTTCTCTCCTTTCCCATCCTTTACCCTCTACTATTTTCACCCAACCTTCATTCCTTCATTATTTTGCATTCATATGTTCATATATTTTATTCTATAATATATATATATATATTTATATTAATGCTGACTTTGAGGGAACATTGGCAAAATTCTTGGCTAGGCTTATAAGTACCTCCAGGCCAATAGCCCAGTATCATCCAGTGAACCTAATGGGTCAACTTCTGCTTATCTCATTTACACTTTCCTAAACGGTAGTTTGCCGACACTACTTATACAAAAATACACTATCCCAAAACTGCATTATTGCAAATCTCAGTTAAGCAAAAGAGCTAGCATGTGAGATGTACAATTAAACTCTGTTTCTGTACCTTGCCATCCACCATAGCAGTTCTGTGGTATGTCAGATATGCAGGTAGGTTAGAAATATTCATAGAGATCGCACTACAGTAATGGTTAAGAAGTCTACCCTTGTTTTCATTGTAGTGTTATCTCAGACTTGGTATATATAATTTGCAGGGGTGTGTGGGGGGGGGGGGGCTTGGTCCCCTGCAAAAATACTAGAACCTGTGTGTTTGTGAGTCTAATTGTACATCTTACATAGTAACTATTTTGCTTAACTGAGATTTGCAATAGCGGAGTTTTGAGATAGTTTATTTTCGTAGAAGTGGTGTCTGTCAACTACCGTTCGGTAAAGTGTAAATTCAATAAGGTAGACCCATACACTCATAGATATATATATATATATATATATATATATATATATATATATATATATATATATATAGGTCTACTTCAAAAGAATGAAAGATCACATTAACGAAGGCGAAATAAAAGAGATGACATCGCTGAAACTTCACTTTCATGAACGAACAGAATGCTGAAACTTTTCACAGGGTAAGTATCCAATTGCCCAGCATGTAATAAAGAAACACACCACACTACCTCAAACCCACCAAGGTGCGGGGCTACACCCCCACCCAATGTGCTGGGCTGCCCCCCACACCCTAACTAAATATACCAACTCCGGGGTAGCACTACAGTGGGGGAAAAGGGCAATTTATCCTTGTTGGCCACCTGGGTACTTACCCTATGAAAAGTTTCAGCATTGCAGTCATTTGTGAAAGTGAAGTTTCGGTGATGTCATCTCATTCATTTCGTCTTCAGCAATGTGGTCTTTCTTTCTTTACAGGTCGACCCATGTATATATATATCTATATATATATATATATATATATATATATATATATATATATATATATATATAGATGTATGGGCTACTTCATTTCAGCAAAAGTACATCACTTTGAAAAAGAGAAGTAGACCCACACTTACGCAAAAGTGCACTTAACCGAAAGTGCATTTTTATGAAGAATGTTTCAACGAACCGACCAGGAACACCAAAACAATGTTTTTGCAGGGGGGCCTGCACCCCCCATAAGGTGGGGCTGTGCCCCCACCCTCCCTACTGAAATATACCAACTCCAAAATCGCCCTACAGTGGGGAAACAGGTAAATTCCCTTTACCCCACTATAGTGTGCTTCAGCTCCTCAGTGTTCCTTAATGGTTTGTTGAACCATTCTTCTCGGAAGGGCACTTTAGGTTAAGTGCACTTTCGTGTAACTGTGGGTCTACTTCTCTTTTTTGAAGTGATGTACTTTTGCTGAAGAGAAGTAGCCCCATATATATATATATATATATATATATATATATATATATATATATATATATATATATATATATATATATATATATATATATATATATATATATAGGTCCCCTACAGATGATTGAAATTCCAAAAGGCCGACTTTCCTATGGCTGAGACAATATGATGACTTTTGGAAGTTCCAACACCTATTAAAAAACAGCAACACAGCACAAAAAATTACCAACATGTTGTTAGCAGGGAGGCTGCACCCCCCCCCCATCCCCCTGCTATTTAAATATACCAACTCCGATATTGCACTACAGTGCAGAAAAGGGAAATCTTCCCATTCTGCAATGTATGGAGATCACCATTCAGAACGTTCAGACTTTCAAAAGTCGATCATATGGTCTCGGCCACATGATACACATTTTATAATTATGATTCATATCCTTAACAGTTTTTCAGTACTTTCTTTTATTTGCATACACGTATCTCTAGTCTCCATTATTTATACAGGATCCATGATATTGTATCTTGCTTTTTTTATTTTGTATTATTGTTTTTGAGCTGTGTACATATGCTATAGCTACTTCATGCAGTGGGTTGTACCAAAAAAGGTAATTTGACCAGTGTACTTACCATTTGCCAAGTGTGAAAATAAATAAAATAAACAGCAATGGGTTTAATAAACCTATATATTCCATCAGTCTGCTGTAATCTGAGATAACTAAATGTGACTTTAAATATCAGTACAGTTTTGGGGTGTTACTATATAGACCAATGGTCAGGGCCAGGTCTTTGATGTGCTTCCTTGGTATCCAAGGTGTCATCCCTCTGCTGTTATGATGAAATACATGTACTCAAAATGTTATGTGTTGTGATGATGATGACTGCCCTTGTGAATCATAATGTTGAATGGGTATAATACCAATGTCTATGTACTGGCATCTCTTTCAATCAAATTCCACATGCCAAGTCTACGGCTGTTTCATACATCTTAACCATCTGTTGCATGTTTCTCCAGCTGGGTAGGCTCCTGCTTTTATGCCATCTGATGCCCTTTGTATACTGCTGAATCATGGCTGATGTGGTGTCTGCGTTGTTGATGGAAAGCCTCACAGGAAAGTTTGCATAGTTACCTGCAATGGGGCACCAGGTGCTATAATGAATCACAGTGAATTCTTGATCTCCTTTTGTTTCATGCAGTGCCACTCACTGTCATTATTGCTATAATCGTAATATGTATCTGTGCACATTGTACTGCCTAGTGCTTCTGTATTATAACATCTCTTATTTTTTAATGATATTTAAAGTCTGTATAAAGGTATACATCTAGTGAAAAAGTACAGCAGCAATTTTGGTACCTCAGCTTATGTGGCTTCAAGGAATTATGAGGACATTTTAAACTATACCTGTTTTATATTCTCAGACTGTCATATAACCATACCTCTCAACCTCTTAGAACAAAAACTCTGGACAAAGCCTGACAAAATGTGGGGACAAAGGCCCAAAAGTAGGGACAGATTTTAAATATTTTAAATATTTCCCTTACAAACTTAGAAAGCTGCTAGGATAACAGGGTTTGTTTTAACATACATTTTCTGAAGGATTAGAAGTCTGAAACTCAAATGCATGCCATTATTTAATGACTTTATTCTGCAGATCATCTTAGTGATTTGCCAGAAAACCACAAACCTGGACATTCTACGAAAATCTGGACAGTTGAGAGGTATGCATATAACATAACAAGCAGTGAAATATTAAATCTGCAAGAAACACTTTTCATAACAGTGCCTTAATAGGCAAAGTAAGATTTATGTTAGGGAACAAAATTCCACATTTTGAAATGCAGATTGCCCCAACTATTTCAGGGTATTTCATTGTTTGCAGTAGTTTTAGGATCAACTGAGTTAATAAACCAAATGTCCATACACACATAAATTTGTACATGCTATAGATACATGTAACCTCATTCCAACAAAAGGATGCAATTCTGGAATTATTTCAGCCACTGATGACAGTATGACATTACACTTGAAAAAACATCAAAGGCTGAAGCCATTTCAGCTTTATGAACTTTAAATACACATTGAATTTAGAATGGGGATCATTCTTGACATTGCTGAAAAAATCCTTTAAGGCAGTAAGAAATTTAAGCCCTCCTTGTTATATATTTAAAACCTGCCGTAGTTCAAAGTGCATTACCTCCTTACGTTACTTTCAGGTGATATTTCTCGGCACAGCTTATGAGGTCTGTGGCATGTGTTGCATGCTATATTTGATACTGACACTGACTATTATGCTCTTTATATGAAAAAACAACAGTCCCAAGGATGAAGCAGCAGCGGAAACTAATAAAAACCAAACCACCAGTCTGACCGAACAATGAAGGAAACTACCAGCAACTAGCGAAAAACACAGTTTAATATCGTTTTCGTCTCAAAAGACTTCTTCAGAATGAAATAAAATGCACACAGCAACATCCCCTTATCTATCAAATCAAAATAATTACCTAATGAAGCAATCAATTACTTAAAGTGCATTAGCAAAAGGAATACAGTCATTTAAAGGCACACATTTAATAACATAACATAGACAGTTCATTTTAAAATCTTCAGTCTTCTATTCTTCAGAAAACATTTAATATTCACTGAGTCATTAATACCAGGTTTTTTGTCAACCCCTAACCTGAGCTGCCACATAGTTTCTCTTTGTTCCAGTTGGTCCTTATAGGACCCCCCCCCCTTATATTTCTAACTACATGTTCCAAAACAGCAAACAGAAACTTTTTAAAACCACTTCATGTAATGGAATGTTCAACTAGAGCATTCTTGATATTCTTAGTTCTAATACAATAATAGTGCTCTTTAATTCTTTTACTAAGTGGTCGTGTGGACATACCTACATAAAATTCATTGCACACAGATCAAACAGCAAGATAGACTATGCCACTATTATTGCAATTGTATACTCCATCAATGGAAAGAGTCCTATTCAAACAGGGTAGATCAATATAGGGTCCCTCTAAAATAAAACAACATGAAGAACAAAAACCACATTTATACATCCCTTACAGCATCTACTGTTGTCAGGGGTACTTTTATATATGGAGTCAAATTGTAAACATTTTTTTAAACAGTCAGTTTTTATTATACACAAAATTAGGTGTATCACCTACAATTCGCTATTTCCACATAAGATGTTCCAGTTTCTAGTAATAATAGACCTGATGTTAAATGCATCAACAAACATATCCAAAATACAAGAAGTACCAAAAGTATTTGTGTTAGTGTTGTTAGAACTTAGATTGCTAACACCTGTGACTCCTGGCTTATTTGTAATAGTAGTAAAACTATTTTTCAAAATCGGTGGACAATCAGTAGCCCTTCTTGTTCTAATTTCATTAGCTAGTTTGCCAAGTAAATCTGAGAGGTAACCTCTAACCAAAAACATATTCTGTATAAAGCTGACTTCTGATTCAAAATCAGCTTCTTCAGAAATCATTTGTGAATCACAAATAAACTGACCCTTCGGAATGTTATTTTTCATAAAAACAGGATGGCTGCTCAAATAATGCAAATAACTGTTAACAAAAGTATCATTCCTATGTATTCCACTCATGAAACAATTAGAAGTATCCCAAGTCAAGGTAACATCCAAAAAAAGCACTGATAGCCCAGCATTCCCCAATACAAATTTAAAAAAATCACTGGAATTATTAATGCTATCACATAAAGGATGAACCTGGTCTATGCCACCTTCCAGGATAAAAAAACAAATCATCCACATATCTGCCATAAAAAAACTACATGATATTGTTCCATAATAGGTCTGAGAATACTATGCTCCCACCACCCAAGAACTAGATTGGTGTAAGCTGGAGCCGCAGTGGACCCTCTTAGCTACTTGTAAATTTTCTTGTTAAATAGAAAATAATTGTTATTAAGCACTAGTTCTGTTAAGGTGCATAAAACAAATATGCTGTCAGAATGAAGGTGGGCTATATTTCCCAAGAACTGTCTAGCAAAATTAACCCCTTGATCATGGGGGATACGCGTAAAAAATGATTGGACGTCCACTGTAAACAAAATGATCTTCTTAGAATCAAAGGAATATGCAGAACTAAGAGTCCTAATCAAATCCAAAAAATGCCATGAGTCCTTAGTAAATGAACCTAATTTTTGGACTAGTGGATTTAACATATTGTCAACTACTAAAGAAATACCTTCTGTGACTGAATGAGGTGAAGATACTATTTGTCTAAATAGGGGGGTTTTCAAGATTTTTGTGAATTGTGGGGATACCAAACATAGTCTCCAAAAGTGGATGTTCAGCTAACATAAAATCATACATGTCATTAGTAATATACCCATTGACCCACGGATCATAGAACGCATACTGTGATATGCCTTAACAACCAGCTATTGACTAACTAATGAATAATCAGTCTCAATACTTAGCATATTTTCCATAGAGTTGACATATTTATCTTGTTCAGGAATTACCAGCCCCCCCCACCCTAAAACTTATAATATACCTTAGTATGAACAAGTTGTCTAGCATTTTCTGTGCAACAATTTTCAAAAACACGTGTTAGTTAAGGGGGGAGTAATGGTACTTGGTTTGGCAAACAGACATTTATTTAACTCCATACTAGAAAAAACATAACAAATTTAGTTTACGACAAAACATTTTTAAATCTAACAATGTGTGTCCTAAATTCATCCTTTTGTTAGGCTCAAAGTTAAAACCAAGCCCTAAAACAAATAACTGGTTAGAAGTAAACGAATAACAAGACAAGTTATACATTTTTTCATTCAAAAAGTGAGTATTAGAATGTTCAGTAAAATCAGTTACTCTTTCCTGTTCCTTGTGGAAGTCTTTCTTGTTGACACATTGATCATCTCATTCTGACATGAAACAGGTCTCTTCTCTAATTTTTATTTCATTCTGAAGAAGTCTTTTGAGACAAAAGTGATATTAAACTGTGTTTTTCGCTAGTTGCTGTTGGTTTCCTTCATTGTTCAGTCAGACTGGTGGTTTGGTTTTTATTAGTTTTCGCTGCTGCTTCATCCTCGGGACTGTTGTTTTTCCAAGTTGATGTGTCTTTCCTTTGGATGGCCGGCCTGAACGAAGACCCACTTTTGGAGATGTCTGTTCATCTTACACCTGGTACGTCTGATTTTCAAGATACCAACCTGCTTTCCATGTTGATGTGCACTATGAAAGACTTGCAAAAGACTCAAAACTTTGATGGCAGGTAATTATAGAATGACTGGTTTAAGTAAACTGTTTTCACTTAGTTCAGAAGATGAAAGTGTGGAGACTGTAATTGATAAGACTGCTTCAGTATTTCATTCTGAGAATAACAAGATTGTGTTTAGTGACATTACTGCAGTCTTAAACTGTGATTCAGACCCATTTGTTGCCTACAAGTTAACTTTATCCTCTACTATGTTTAATGGTTGGGATGTAGAGGTGGAAAAAGAGGCTAAAAAACTTTTATCTTTGTTGGAAAAAATACTAAAAAAGTACAGAGTTTTGGTTGTTGAGACTAAGTATTTTCATAAATGCATACAAGTGGGAGTAGTACTTAAGGGTCTGCATTTTTTTTAATGCCCTAATGGTGTACTTCCAACTGAGTCCTTTTTTCTGAATTGGTGTCATTTTTTTCTAAAGGAGCGCTTGACTTCTTAAAATTGCTTGCTGGTCGCAATAAGGAACGAATTGAGGAGGTATGCAATTATATTATTAAGACAAAAGCTTCTTTGCAGAAGCTTATAAGAAATATACCCTGTTTAAACAAAGACTACTGCTTTGCTTTTTGCACTGGAAGAATTTGAGCAGGGTTTAATACAGGGAAAGCTAAAGAAGGTACAACGGGACATTGATGCATATTCCAACAATACTGCTTTTTCCCATTTCTCTGATGTTAAAAAGGCTATTGGCCCCTTTAAGATACAGAACCAACTTAGGGGTTGCTATAGAAACCAAGGAGCTTCTGGTCTTCTTCCTACTTCCTTTAGTGAAGTTATTAAGACAGGTGGTGATGTCACTTCTGGTTTGACTTTGAATTTTGACTGTTCCATAAGTGAATCGGCTGGTGTTGCTCCTGCTGAGACTTTATTAGATATGAATAATATGTCTGATACTTCTGGTGATGAGCAGGATGAAACTAATGGTTCTGGTCAGATTCCAATTAATGCAGGGCAAGTCCCTTTAGAGAAAAGACCTGTTTTATGTCAGAACGAAACAGGCGATGTGTCAACAAGAAAGACTTCCACAAGGAACAAGAAAAAGTAACTGCTTTTACTGAACATTCTAATACTGGCATTTTGAATGAAAAAATTTATAACTTGTCTTGTTATTCATTTACTTCTAATCAGGTATTTGTTTTAGGGCTTGGTTTTAACTTTGTGCCTAGCAAAAGGATGAATTTAGGACACCCACTGCTGGATTTAAAAATGTTTTGTCGTAAACTAAATTTAAGTTATGTTTTTTCTTGTATGGAGTTTAATAAATGTCTGTTTGCCAAACCAAGTACCTTTACTCCCCCATTTACTAACACCTTACGTGTTTTTGAAAATTGTTGCACTGTAGACATCAGACAACTTGTTGATACTAAGGTAGATTATAGGTTCATACTAGGCTATCTGCCCTTGGGCAGTTATAAGCCTAGCCCAATTCTGTATATCTTACGCCACCCCTTGATTTGAGTGCAGGCTAAGATTATAAGTTTTATAATCTTACTAGAACTCAAAGAATAGCTTTAAAAGAAATGAGGTCTTTAAGCCACCTTCGGTTTATGAAAGCTGATAAGGGTGGGGGGCTGGTAATTCTTGAACAAGTTAAATATGTCAACTCTATGGAAAATATGCTAATTATTGACACTGAATATTCATTAGTTAGTCAACAGCTGGTTTTTAAGGCATATCACAGTATATGTTCTATTTCTATGATCTGTGGCTCAATGGGTATATTACTAATGACATGTATGATTTTGTTAGGTGAACATCCACTTTTGGGGACCATGTTTGGTATCCCCAAAATTCACAAATATCTTGAACCCCCCCCCATTTTGACCCATAGTATCTTCACCTAATTCAGTCAAAGAAGGTATTTCTTTAGTAGTTGACTATATGTTAAATCCACTAGTCCAAAAATTAGGTTAATTTATTAAGGACTTGTGGCATTTTTTGGATTTGATTAGGACTTTTAGTTCTGTATATTCCTTTGATTTTAAGAAAAACATTTTGTTTACAGTGGATGTCCTGTCATTGTGTACGAGTATCCCCCATGACCAAGAGGTTGATTTTGTTAGACAGTTCTTAGGAAACGTAGCCTGCCTTCATTCTAACAGCATATTTGTTTTATGCACCTTAATAGAACTAGTGCTTAATAACAATTATTTTCTATTTAACAAGAAAATTTACAAGCAGCTAAGAGGGGTAGCTGCGGCCTCGGCTTACACCAATCTAGTTCTTGGGTGGTGGGAGCATAGTATTCTCAGACCTATTATGGAACAATATCATGTAGATTTTTATGGCAGATATGTGGATGATTTGTTTTTTATCCTGGAAGATGGCATAGGCCAGGTTCATTCTTTTTGTGATATTATTAATAATTCCAGTGATTTTTTAAAATTTGTATTTGGGAATGCTGGGCTGTCAGTGCATTTTTTGGATGGTCCCCTGACTTGGGATACTTCTAATAATTGTTTCATGAGTGGAATACAGGAGACTTTTGTTAACAGTTATTTGCATTATTTGAGCAACCATCTTGTTTTTATGAAAAATAACATACCAAAGGGTCAGTTTAATTGTGCTGATTTTGAATCATAAGTCAGCTGTATACAGAATATATTTTTGGTTAGAGGTTACCCCTCAGATTTACTTGGCAAACTAGCTAATGAAATTAGAACAAGAAGGGCTACTGATTTTTCCACCGACTTTGAAAAATGGTTTTACTACTATTACAAATAAGCCACATGGAGTCACAGGTGTTAACAATAAGTTCTAACAACACTAACACAAATACTTTTGTTACTTCTTGTATTCTGGATATGTCTGTTGATGCATTTAACATCAGGTCTATTATTACTAGAAACTGGAACATCTTATGTGGAAGTAGTGAATTAATACAAGTTGTAGGTGATAGACCTAATTCTGTATATAAAAAAAACGACTGTTTTAAAAAAATGTTTACAATTTGACTCCATATATAAAAGTACCCCTGACAACAGCAGACACTGTAAGGGGATATATAAATGTGTTTTTTGTTCTTCATGTCGTATTTCAGAGGGACCCTATATTGATCTACCCTGTTTGAATGAGACACTTTCCATTGATGGTGTATACAACTGCAATGCTAGTGGCATAGTCTATCTTGCTGTTTGTTCTATGTGCAATTAATTTTATGTAGGTATGTCCACACGACCATTTAGTGAAAGAATTAAAGAGCACTATTATTGTATTAGAACTAAGAATATCAAAAATGATCTATTTAAACATTCCATTACATGTAGTGGTTTTAAAAAGTTTCTGTTTGCTGTTTTGGAACATGGAGTTAGAAATATAAGGGGGAGGGGGTCCTATAAGGACCAACTGGAACAAAGAGAAACTATGTGGCAGCACAAGTTAGGGGCTGACAAAAAAACCTGGTATTAATGACTCAGTGGATATTAAATGTTTTCTGAAGAATAGAAGACAGAAGATTTTTAACTGTCTATGTTATGTTATTAGATGTGTGCCTTTAAATGACTGTATTCCTTTTGCTAGTGCACTTTAAGTAATTGATTGTTTTATTAGGTAATTGTTTTGATTTCATATATACGGGGATGTTGCTGTGTGCATTTTATTTTATTCTGAGGAAGCCTTTTGAGATGAAAGCGATATTAAACTCTGTTTTTCGCTAGTTGCTGGTGGTTTCCTTCATTGTTCGGTCAGACTGGTGGTTTGGTTTTTATTATGCTCTTTATATGCTGACTTCTGATAGATCATGTACTGCCTTTTTTTTTTCTGGTGACACTTTTCCCAGGTACTGCAGACCTTGACCATGGCTACCTCTCTACATCATAAAGGTCTCTTTATTCTTAATAGTTCTCATCACATTACAATGGAAGTGTTGCTATTCTTGTAGTTGCCACAGTTTCATATGTGTTTGGAGGCATTGTGTCTGTTTCTGTATATGTGCCATTTACAACATTATCTTTACAACTTGGTAAACCTTTGGTAAGAACAGTTGAGAAAAGTGATTTGTCTGTCTGTATGGCAAGCATACTTTGATAATGCTGCTTAGAAAAAAACATTTATGTCCACCTGAAGTTGCACATTCTCATATCATAGGTAGTTGTTTGGAACTTGTATCATAACATGCATCCATCAGTTCTAGAACTCCTTCCTTTCTGCAAAGCTTCTCTTATCATTGACATGAAATGTCATGTATATAACATTCTTAAAGCTGTGCATTCTACAAATAACTGTTTCCTATGACAGCAGGGATATTCATTAGTTTCTGCTTTGATTATGTAGTGTGCTTCTGTACAGATACTGCATATGAAGAATAAGGAAACGTTATTCTAGCACTGCACAACTTGCTGACCAGCACAGTCATTATAGGATGCTGCAATGTGAGGGTTATACTTTGCATTCAGTTATACAATATGCATTCAGTGCATGTTAATGTAATTCTGTGCATTGTATAACTTGCATTGCATAGGCACATACCGTCATGTTACAAATTATGGCAATGCCATTTTAAGTGTGCTTAACTACATATACCACTGCTGTCTGTACACATGCTGGTGCAGCAATGTGTTACTGGATTGTTCTGTTGGTGGACCCCCCATTACATTTTCAGCTGTAGTCCTACTCACCCACACAGCCTGTGACTTTTACCATGATGATTTCAAGCTGTGATTTTTTTCTCATCATGGCCACTTCTGACTGTTAATGTTGAAAGTGCCATTATCACATTACATTTCTACATCCGCTCTTTTTCAGATCCCATTATGATTCACTGCCATATGGTATCAGACCTGTTCACTTAAACCTCTTAATAAGACAGGGTACCAGCAATAATTTGTAGTTGTTTTAAAGATCACACAATTTGTCTTACTTTAGTATGAGTTTTTAGATTCATGTGCAATTAACTTCTTGCATTTTTCTTCTAAACCAGTTATATTACAAACCTCACAGTAAAAAAAAAAGAAGAAACTGACAACTAAAATTCAAGATGTTAAGAAACATGATTCAATTTTTTTTCAAAGCAGATTAATTTTATAACCAAAGTGTAGTCATCAGTTTAAATTTGTGCTGATAAACATCAGCTGCTAAATCTCTTAACTGAAACTAAAAGAAATTTTGGAAGGGGATAGTTGTCTATAGTAATTCTGGTTACTAGAAGAACACCACAAAACTGTGAGGAGATACAGTTAATGCCTAAGAACAAAGACATAAACAAATTAGTTAGCAATCAAGACTTACATTTGAATCTGGTTTGGCTCCTTGTTGAGGTTCCCTTTATGAGTCCGCATGCCCTCCTGGTTTTTGTATGAGTTGTCTCCTTGTTGTTCCTCTACCCCCAAATCACAAAGCTAGGTTGGTAGGTAGACTGGCAATCACCGATACTACCCATAAGAATGTAAAGTCATGAGGAGAAGGTTAACACTTGCACCACACCTCCAACCTCACATAGACATACTAAACCAGCACTGGCAAAAAATACAAATAAATTCACAAAATCATACTTGGAGGCTCTAAATAAAAACCTGTAAAAGCATCACAGACCTCCAGACAGACACCCAAAAAACCTGCACTTCCTATCACAAACCAGACAACACATAAAACACAAAATCAGTGTACCACACAATCACAGCCCTTAAAGCGAAATAACATATCTAACACACTAGTAATAGGCGACTCTATAGTCAGGCACACTGACATCCCACTCACTAGGCTGGACAAGGAGAAGGTTACTGTTAGCTGCCTGTTGGGAACCAGAATCCGCCACATAAAACAAGCACTCAGGTCACTCCAGAACAAGTACAAATATGACTGTCAGTGTTCATGTTGGTTTGAATGACCTGAGATGTATCTCCCTGGACTACATGAAAAGAGACATCGAAGAGCTCTCTGATCATGTAGCCCAGGCGGGTATGACCCTGACCCTGAGTAGCATCCTGTCCTCACCAAGAATGATACCGCAGTATAAAGAAAAAAATTATAAATTTTAACAATTGGCTAAGCTTCTGGTGTCATTCAAAGGGGATCCAGTGTCTGTCGGCCTTGGACTACATGCTCGACCAGCCTCGTTGCTTCACAAGAGACAGCTTGCACCTGTCACCCCTAGGCTTTCGAATACTGGCCAAGGCTCTTGCTGCCCCCATAGTGCCTTTTTTAGGCAAGGCTCAAAAGTCAAACCCACCTCCGTAAACAGCACAAATAAAAAAAATGTGGGTTATGCTACTCAACACCAGGAGTTTAAATCTCAAAATGCACGCGCTCGAAGCACTCCTCAGTATGGAGAACATCGACATCTGTGCAGTAACTGAAACCTGGTTCAAGGCTCCACAGAGCACCCCAGCACTACCGGGCTACAATTCATACCACACATTTCAGCCACAGAACATGGACCGAAACACAAAAGGAGGGGGTGTATCCATATTCATCAAGGATACCTACACCTCCAGGTTAGTGGTGCAGCATGATACCTCTGAGATCATCCATGTGCGACTAACCCTGGGCAAATCTGCAATGCAAATTGTGGCATGCTACAAATCACCCTCCATGACCCAGGACCATCACTGCGCCTTTCTAGAGACACTGGAAAACATGAAGATCCTACCGAACACCCTGATATCAGGCAATTAAAATTATCCTACCGTTAAATGGGAAAACTACTCAAGTACAAGAGCTTCCTGGAATTTATCAACTCAAATGCCCTGGATCAGCTGGTAAACTCCCCTACCAGAAGGGAAAACATATTGGACCTGGTCATCACCAACATGGGCGAGAGGTGTTCCGCACCGGAGGTCAACCTGTCACTGGTTAGATCAGACCATAAACTAATCACTCTGGATGTCCACACCACACAACCACCCCAACCAAGGGAACCACAGTGAAAAACTTTTCTTTAGCAAACTTCACCTTACTTAAGACAGAGGTGGTAAGTTTCACAGCCCCACGCAAAAGGATAACACGTGTCCAAGATGCAGGAACCTTTACAAATACACTCTATGAGCACCTACAAGGTTGCATGGATCGTGCCATCCCTAGCAAAACCAAGACTCACTCCCCTAAGAGAAGGAAACCAGTCTAGTGGACCCCTGCCATAAACAGGCTATACAGTAGAAGGAGGAAACTAGTTCAGAAAAAAGCAAATCCTAAGAAGGAAAGACATCCCTGATCAGTATCGGTAAGAAACTAAGGTCCCTCATAACATCATCCAAGGCTAACTATGAAAGAAAAATAGCTAAGGATTTGAAAGATAACCACAAAGCCTTCTTTAGCTATGTCAAGAATCTAAGTGGCAACTTGCAGATAGGCTCTGAGCTAGTGCAAAGAAGCACAAAATATACAGAACCTACTGATATTGCCAACATCCTGGCAGATGGATTCAGTGCAAACTTTACCCCTCTCTCACTCACAAAAGGGCCCACAACAATACTGGAAAAGTGTAGTGTCCTGGAAATCACAGATGCACAGGTGAAAACAGCCCTTTCAAAAGCCAAAAGCACAGCGTCAATGGGGCCAGATGGTGTCCCTGGCTGTGCCTTGCACGAACTACAGAATGAATTAACCCCCCACCTAAACACACACTGTTCAACCTCAGCCTCTCCGAAGGCTAAGTGCCCATAGAATGGCACACAGCAATGGTTATTCTGCTCCACAAAGTAGGGGGCACAACTGACCCTGGTAACTATCGCCCCATAAGCCTGACTAGCCTGGTCTGCAAGGCTATGGAGCGCATCATCATGGAACTCCTTAACAAAGACATTGGGAACCTCCAAACACTTGAACTGACCCATTTCGGCTTTAAGGGCAGATCATGCCTACTAAACCTGGTTGACTTCTTTGAGACAGTCACCAAGGCCATAGATGAGGGGAAGGTGGTTCACTCAGCCTACCTTGACTTCGCCAAGGCTTTTGACACCATTCCCCACTCAGGAATTATAGAAAAACTCACCAACCTGAACATAAACCCCTACGTCACGAGATGGGTTGCCAACTGGCTTACAGACAGAACTCACACGGTAAGAATAGCAGGCTACAGGTCCGAGACTAAACCAGTCACAAGTGATGTCCCACAAGGCTTGGTCCTGGGACCCCCTACTGTTCAGCATGTACTTATCAGAAGTACAGGCAAACTCAGGAGGACTATGGCTAACCAGGTTTGCAGATGACTGCAAACTGGGAGCCATAACTGACTCTCCGGCTGACAGGGACATTCTCCAAAAGGGCCTTACTGAGAAAGGGCCTTACTGAGAAGGACACCTGGTGTCAAAGTCGTGGTCTCAAGCTAAATGAATGTATAGTCATCCCATTTGGGAAAAACAAACCACCCATGAATTACCACATAGGTGGCAGCTCCCTTAATACAGAAGAGGTAATAAGAGATCTGGGGACCCAGGTAGATAGTAATCTCTCCTTTGACAATCATATTGCCAAAGTAGTTGGGAAATCCTTCTATGTAGCCCATCTAATTACTAAAGGGTTTGCATCTAAAAATAAAGAGGTTATAGTGTCCCTCCACTCGTCACTCATCAGACCCATCATAGAGTACAATGCCCCATTTGGGATGTACCTCACAAGACACTTCCAACAGCTGGAAAGACCACAAAAGTACCTCACCAAGAGGATTACTTGCCTCAAACATATGTCCTATGCAGCCCGACTGGAAAAACTCCGGCTGTACTCAGTGGCATATCGCTTACTCAGAGGTGATCTCTGCCTGACTTACAAAGCCATGTCCAACTCAGAATTTATGGACATGCTCCACCTAAAGAAATCCAAGTCACTGCGAGCCACTCACTCTAGTGAGCTAAACCTCACCACAACAATAAATAGAACATGCTGGAGGGATAGATTCCTGTCACAGAGACTCCTCATGCTTCAGAACAAAATTACTAACTACATTAGGCAGAGCCCCTCACTAACACTCTTCAAGAGAAACCTTGACGAGTGGATGGGTAGCAGAAAATACACCTCTGAGATCACTTTATTGGCTCTTCTCAACAGAGGCTCAGTTAATTAATCAATGGGGTGGCGAAAGCTGAAACACTCTGGCTAGGCTTATAAATGCCCTCTAGCAGATAGCCTAGTACCTACCTATGAACCTATATGCTGAGTATGTGTAGGTATACATTCTGTGATGGGTTGGCATTTCACTGAGGATCATTTCTGTCTCATGTCCATTACTTGTTAGGCTAAGCTAACTCTCGCTCACAATCCTGAATGGGATAACATCAGTATAAAAATACAGATTTATAAAAGAGAGGAATTCTTGAAAACGGGATACTGACTTCTGGTAATGAAATCGGATATTCTGAAAAGTGGAGCTGACAAAATGTTTCATTTATGAACCAGACTTATGTGCCCCTTCCTTCATTCAACATAATCATGCTTTTCTCTGTAGTGTATTTCCTAAATGTGAAATTATGGATGCAGAAGAAGTGCTAAAATTATTGTATTACAAGCTTTTAATTAGAAAGCTAATGATTTCAAAAACATCCATCGCTCTGGCATTTATCTTCAGAGTTGATTCACTCGTACAAGTTGAATTTGATTGATATGCTTAAAGCTTGGACATTTAATATGATTGAGCTGAAAAATGTTATCCCCATAAAAATTTTTATGTTCGTCATGTATTACATGGTATGTGCATGGTTGCAACCATGTCTAAAAACACTGGCAATAAAGAGACTGGTCTATAGATGCAGAAAATATAACTAGATTTGCTGATGATACATGAATTTCTGTCAAAGGGGAAAGACTAAAATAATAGCATTAACAGAGGATTAGACCTTTCTGTTCTGTAAGCTTCTGTTCTCTGAAAAAAAAAAATAAACAAGCCTGTGCTAGAATGAAGTAAAAAGTATTTTTTCCCCTGTAAGTAATAGAATGCTACAGTAAACAAGATACACTGGCTCATTTTTAGTAACATTTTGACTTCAGTTGTATATGTGTGCTTTGGTATCACTGATTATTTCCAGTTTTAATTTATAGTGAGCTTTGGAGGCCATGGTGGTGCAGCGGTTAGCATTGTCGCTTCACAGCAAAAGGTTCTCTGGTTTGATTCTCAGCTGTAGTGCCTTCTGTGCGGAGTCTGCATGTCCTCCCCGCAGCCAAGTGAATTTAAAGACATGCAGGTATGCATGTGTGGATGTGCCTTCATTGAAGGTTGGGTGCTGGGCTGGCAACTCAACACCGTAAAAATTCACTGCCGATCATTAGCGGACTGGAGTTCCGCTGTGGCGACCCCTAACCGGGAAAAGCCAAAAGACAGTTAATTCATAGTGACATTTATATCTATACTCATTTGCTTTTCAATCATAATAATTTTAGTTATTAGTATTATTATCTTATTTTATGTATGATGTGTATCCACCTCTCTTTCTCTTGGAAGACATATTTGTCTTATCTCCATTGCAAGTTTCAGAATTATTTTCTTAATTCAAGAACATTACTTTTTTCTAATATGGTATTATTTTGTACCATATCTCTCCTCATTTTATATGATGCATCTGTCATATTTTCTCATCAGCTTTCTTCTTCATTTTAGATCTGCTGAATACTTAATCTATCCTCATCTGATTTAAGAAAGGTTTTTACTATATTTATACTCTAAATTTTTTACTGGCTGTTGCCTTGTCTGTGAATTGAAGATTCTCTCCATTGTGCTAATTGTTAGACCTACATTAGCTAATTAGTGCTGCCTTTGCTAATCTCTATTGAGTCCATAAAATGTTCTGATCTAATATAAACACACCTTTCATAACCATATACTTCAAACAGTATTTTTTATGTGAGGGACTTCAGTTCTCACACTCCTGATGAAGAGCATATGCCCCCCACATCCCCTTAATATATAAGTAACATATAAATAACATATAAATGTTTACTCCACAATTACATACGTGTGAGGGAAGGAAAAACTCAAGACTTATGTTATAGTGATGTCTCATAACTTGATATGTCACCTGATATGCAACAAAACCTGATCATGACAAAAGTAATGTCTGACCAAACATAAGTGGTCTATATCAGTAGTTGTATGGCTTGTATTCCAGGGTATCAGTGGAACTTAAAGCCTTAATCTGCTGCTCCAACTAAGACTACCTACCTATCAATAATATATATATATATATATATATATATATATATATATATATATATATAGGATAATCAGTTAATAGAGTTTTCAGAAACTTGAAATTCATATGGTTGAGACCATATGATCAAGTTTTTGAAAACTCAAAGCTTTTAAATGGAAATCGCTGTACAGCGAGGATCTCAAAATTATTTACCATTTTCTTCACTGTAGTGCAATCTTTGAGTTGGTATATATAATTTGCAGTGGGTGTGGGGGGTGCAGGGGGGCTTGCCCTCCTGCATAAACAGAAAAAAGTAAATTTTTTTTTTTTTTTTTTTTATGTTTAAGTTTTTGGAAACTTGATCATATGGTCTCATTTGTATGAATTTCGAGTTTCTGAAAACTCGATCATCTGACATAGATATATATATATATATATATATATATATATAGATATATATATATATATATATATATATATATATATATATATATATATATAATATATTATTATTTATTTATTTTTTTCATCCACAACTCCTCTTTCACATTATTTTTGTACATGCAGTTGGGGTGTCATTTCAACACTGACAAACATCTAGAGTCAAGGTTTATACCACTGGGTGGCTAGCCCTGCCATGGAAGTTCTTCCATACACCACAGTCACACCTATGCAAAATTTAGAGTGTCCAATACTACTACTCCATATCTTTGGAATTTAGGAGAAAATCAGAGCACCCAGAGTAACCCAATGCGAACACAGGGAGGACATGCAGACTCCATGCAGAGAAGGCACCCTAACCAAGAATCAAACCAGGGAATCTCTTGCTGTGAGGTGACAATGCTATCTAGATATAGCTATATGGGTTCCATTTGTGTGGTTGGCAGGGAGTTTAGTTGACAATACAGATGGTTGACTGGTGTGTGAGATCACGCAGTTCTTGTGCGTTGGGGTTTACTCCTTATCCTTGATTTTGTGTGATCTCGGAGTTAGGATATATAATTAGTTACAGGAGCTCTGTCCCACATCTGATTGCAGTATGGCTTGCCCCTTGCAAAAAGTGATGTTTATATGTTTTTTTTTTTTTTAATTTGATGTTTGCATGCACCAAGGTGTATTTTTGGTGCATGCATAGTTGGATGTCAATGTTTCAGTTTTCAAGGTAATGTAGTTTACCTTTTGGATGTCGACATTCATTTTTGTGACCCAAATGAAGGTAAATCATATCCATATCTATATTTATTACCATATAGATAAATAGCTTTATATCTTTATTTATTTGACATTTGTTTACTGGGAAAGTCTTACTGGCATCTCAGGAACTCATTTTCAGCAGATGCCTAGGGACAAAAACTCCCAAAAATACATAATTAGCAACAACAGTCACAGACAAGGTATAATAATGAAGTAGACACTAACTAGTTAAGGTAAAAGAAAATGTTGGTTGACTAATAATGTAAAAAACAGTAGGGAAATATTATAACAAAAATGTATTATTTGTAGGAAAGAACAGTAAGATAATATACATTAATGACACCATAAGAGGAAATAGAAAGTGAGATATGATCAGAAAAAGGTTGGGAGTACAAGGGGAGAAGATGTAATACAAAGAACGGTAGTTAAAAGTAGATAAACTTAAAGTGAGTTAAGTGTGAGGATATAATAAGTGGGATTGGAGCAGGAACAGACACACACACACACACACACACACACACACACACACACACACACTCTCTGTGTGTGTGTTTATATAATATATATATATATATATATATATATATATATATATATATATATATAAATATATATATATATATATATATAAAATAGAGAGAATGCTTATTTTTTTCATGTATTTATTTATCTTTCTATTTATCTTTATTGGCCTGGTGGTCCAACTATGTAGAAGCCCATTTTCCATGGAGGTCTGTGAAAATTCTAATTTCATTTATATAAAAGGTGTGGCAAAATAAAAGAATACTATCTATGCAAAAAATAAATAAATAAACCAAGATAAAGAAACAATATATACAGAGACAGTGTACTGTAAAAAGTATGGCTCACATCACATACAGACAAAATTAAGCATAATAGATTGGTAGCTTTGGTTAATGAGCATATCAAATATAACAAAAAATCTGTTTCCTCTATCACCTATTTAAACATAAAGATGTTTTTTTTTTTTATCAATTTTGTTTTTCCTTTATTGACTGGGTTAGTCCCACTAGGCTAGTAGCCTCTTTTCTGGGGAGACCTGAGGTGGTATTTATACCACTAGGGGATATTTTGGCCAGGGCATAGGGGAACTTCACCATCTCTTTTCAATAGGTACCATGGGATCTTTTACATCCACTTGAGCTACCACCAACTCAAATAAATGGTCCTCACTTTAACATCTTATCCGAAGGATGTCACGATCAGGAGTGCAGCCCCCCTTGCCCCTTATGCTGCACTATAATGTCAGCAATTGATCTAACTGGTGTGGGAATAAAACCCACTGCCGTCTGCATCAAAGGTGAGTATACTACCTATTGCACTGCTGACACTTTAAAGCTGACTTAAAGTTACTATTTTAAAGTACTGTAATATGCTACAGTTTCAACTAGGAATAGGGAATGCTACTTTTCAGTGCGAGATTCAGAAAATCAAATTATTCAGGAATTTAGGTAGTTTGAAAGATGAAACGTAAACAACTGAGAAAAGACATTCAATAAAAAACAGAGGTGTTGGGGAGGCATGCCTCAAGTGTGGTTTAACAGAGATGTTCGAGAGGTAGTCCATGAAAGACAGAGAGAGGATGCTCCAAGAGTCAAAGGAAAAAAGGAGAGGAAAGGAGAAAGATATGTGAGGTAGCAGGAAAAGGAACTATAGTGTTCATGTGGAAGACATAGGTAACTATAAAGAATGAACTACAAAAATGAATAAATAGAGGGATGCAAGAATTCTTGATGCAAGGAAGACGAAAAAGTTCAAGACAGAGTTGATGGGTGTGCTCAGTAAGCAACAGGAGTATGAGGAAGAGCGGGAAATGGCAGAAATTATCAGTGGAATTTTTGTGCCTCAGCATTAACAAAAATAAAGAAGCAAAAGGACTAACTTCAAGGGGGATGAGACAGTCCTATACCAGTGAAAGAAGGAGTGAAGAAACTCGGGGAATTATGGAAACATAAGTCATGTGATTTTGACAGCATATGTCCTTGACTCCTAAAGTCCTAACATTTTCTTTTAAATCACGTGACTGAACTGGTGGCTACTCAGTAGCAGCAGCCATGTTTCAGAGAATAGCACTGAGGCCATAGCTGTGCCATTCCACTGGGGAAGATAGAACTAACCCAGGAATTTCACAGCAGTAATCCTAATATTAGTATCAGGGAAGACTGTGAGTATAGGATCATAGGCTTATAGGAGATTACTAGGCTATTGACCCAGAGGTCATTTTAAGCCTAGTCCTTTCAACCCAATGTAATACCATAGAAGTACTAGTCAATACCCAAGGTTGCATTAAGTGATGACTGCCCATGTCCAGGAGAGTTGTGGGCACTGGTAAGAATTTATGGTGCCCCATCCACTCATCCAGGTTCCTCTTGAACAGTGTCATAGAGGTGCTCTGTTACACAAGAATTGGTAGCCTGTTCCAAAGACATGGCAGTTGCTGGGAGGTAAATCTGTCCCTCCAGCATGTCCTTTTTAAGTCACAGGCCATATTTAAGTCCCTGGAATGGGTATCCGTAGACCCATTTGATTTACAGATATGCAGTAAGTTCATTAGGTTTGGGTCTCTGGTTGCTCTGTAGGCTAGGCATAAGTTTCCCCTAAGAAGTTTATACAATATGGAGTATAGTGACAGGGATTTTAGTCGGTCCATGTAAGGCACATGCTGGAGGCCCTTGATCTTCTTTGTTAGAAATCTCTGAGGTCTCTCTAATTGCTGTAGGTGCTTAGGACAGTACATAATGAATGGGGCATTATACTCAATTATGGGCTGGATAAGTGCAAGCATAGGGGGGGGTTATAACTTCTTTTGTTCTCGAGGTGATGCCTTTACTAATCAAGTGAGCTACATGGAAAGTTTTCCTTACAATGATAGACACTGTTTTAAAGCTATCCCTTCTGCTTGCTAAGGATAGGCGGAACTGTGTTTCTGGAGAATAGCAGCATTTCAAATAGGTATGACTGTAGGCTTGTAAGAAACGTGTCATAGGTTCATAGGTTCATACTAGGCTATCTGCCCTAGGGCATTTATAAGCCTAGCCAGAGTGTGTTTGGCTTTCACCACCCATTTTAAATGAATTTTGCTATGCCCTTTTTCAAGGTTAGTATACTGTGCCTCTGTCTAACAGTGACACAGAAGTGATACCTGGGGTAAACCTACTATCTCCCATCCACTCATCAAGATTCCTCTTGAAGAGAGTCAATGAGGGACTCTGCCTAACCTGGACTGGGATTTTATTCCAGAGAGAAGGGAGCCTCTGGGTTATGAATCTGTCCCTTCAGCATGTCCTATTTATTTCAGTGCTGAGGTTCAAGTCTCTCGAGCGTGTAGCTCGATGGGATTTGGATTTTCTGAGGTGCAGCATGTCCATTAATTCCGGGTTGGACATGGCTTTATACGTCAGGCACAGATCGCCTCTGAGCAGGCGGTATGCCACTGAGTAGAGCTGGAGTTTCTTTAACCGGGCAGCATATGGCATCTGTTTGAGCCCTTTGATCCTCTTGGTGAGGTACTTTTGGGGTCTTTCCAGTTGCTGCAGGTGTCTGGTAAGGTACATCCCAAAAGGGGCATTGTACTCAATTATGGGCCTGATGAGGGATGAGTAAAGAGGCACGATGACCTCCCCTGATCTAGATGTGAATCCCTTCATGATTAGGTGGGCTATATAAAATGTTTTTCTAACCACTTTGGCCACATGGTTGTCAAATGAGAGATTGCTATCAACTTGGGTCCCCAGGTCCCTAATTACTTCTTCCATACTTAATGGATTACCACCTATGTGGTAATTTGTGGGCACTTTGTTTTTGCCAAAGGGGATGACTATACACTTTTTGGCGTTTAGCTTGAGGCCATGGCTCTGGCACCAGTTGTCTGTTTCTATGAGGCCCTTTTGTAGGATGCTTGTGTCGGCTGGAGAGTCAATTATGGCGCCCAGTTTGCAATCATCTGTGAACCTGGTCAGCCACAGTCCTTCCATGTTAGCCTGTACCTCCGAGAAATATATACCGAACAAGAGAGGTCCCAGGACTGAGCCTTGTGGGACGCCACTTGAGTCTGGCATGGCTCCAGCAATTCTAACCATGTGAGTTCTGTCCTTGAGCCAGTTTGCAACCCATCTAGTGACATAGGGGTTTATATTTAAGCTGGTGAGCTTATCTATAATGCCCAAGTGGGGTATTGTATCAAAGGCTTTTGCAAGGTCCAGGTAGGCTGTGTGGACCACCTTCCCCTCGTCAATGGCCTTGGTGACTGTTTCAAAAAAATCAACCAGGTTTAAGACGTAGGATCTGCCCTTAACAAAGCCAAACTGGGTAGGATCCAGTGTCTGTAGGTCCCCAATATCTTTATTTATGAGGTCCATGATGATCCTTTCCATAGCTTTGCAGACCAAGCTAGTCAGGCTTATGGGGCGATAGTTTCCAGGATCCGTTGAGGCACCACCTTTGTGGAGAGGGACCACTGTTGCTGTACGCCACTCTTTGGGTACATATCCTGTAGTAAGGCTGAGATTGAACAGTAGTTTTATGTTTGGGTTTAGTTCTTCTTGGAGTTCATGTAGGACGCAGCCCGGGACACCGTCTGGTCCCATTGATGCTGTGTTTTTTGCTTTGGAGAGGGCGGCTTTTACCTGAGCATCTGAGATGTCAGGGGGGCAGCACTCTGCTGTGATAGATATTTGCCCTTTTGGTGGGGAAGGGGGGGAGAAGTTTGCATTGAACCTGTCAGCTAGGATGTTGGCAATGTCTGTGGGTTCGGTGTATTTTTTTGTCATTTTGGACTAATTCTGAGCATATCTGGGAATTCCCACCCAAGTTCCTAACATAATTAAAGAAAGCCTTGTGATTATCCTTAGTGTCCTGTGCAATTTTTCTCTCGAAGCTGGCCTTAGATGATTTTATGAGTGCCCGTAGTTTTTTGCTAATACTGATCAGAGATGCCTTCCCTTTTTGGGATTTTGCTCTATCATGTAGTAGCTTCCTCCTTCTCTTGTATAGTTTGTTTATGGCTGGGGTCCACCAGACAGGACGCCTAACATTGGAGGATTGGGTCTTGGTTTTATTTAGGATTGCATGACCATGCATTCCTGAAGGTGTTCACAGAATGCGTTTATAAAGGATTCTGCGGTCTGGGCCGTAGTTTCCACAGGCCCAGGGGCTTTGAAGGATTCCACCTCGGTTTTGAGGAGTGTGAAATTTGCTTTAGAGAAGTTTTTCACTGGTTTTCTGGGCAGGGGCTGGGGTCGGGATGTGAATATCTAGTGAGATTAGTTTATGGTCTGGTCTTACCAGTGAGGGATACACTTCTGGTCTGGAGCATAGAGTCCCCATGTTGGTGATGATCAGGTCCAGTATGTTTTCCCCTCTTGTGGGAGTGGCAACAAGTTGTTCCATAGCATTTGAGTTTATAAATTCTAGGAACCTTCGGGCTAGGGTGTTGGAGCTAGAGTAATGCTCCCAGTCTATGTTAGGGTAGTTGAAGTTGCCCAATATAATGGTGTTTGGAGAGACCCTCATATTTTCCAGTGTTCTCAGGAAGGCCGAGTGGGGTTCCTGGGTTTGGGAGGATGGTCTGTAGCAGGCTATAAACTGGAAGGCAGTTTTACCCACTGTTAGTTGCACATGGATAGTCTCTGATGCTTCGTGCTGTGCCACCAACCTGGAGGTGTGGGTATCTTTGACGAATATTGATACTCCCCCTCCTTTTGTGGTTCAGTCCAAGTTTTGGGGCCGAAAAACATGGTATGAGGTATAACCTGGTAGTGCTGGGGTGCTCTCGGGAGCCTTGAACCAGGTTTCTGTTACTGCACAGATATCAAGTTCTTCATGCTAAGGAGAGTTTTGAGTGCATGCATCTTGAGGTTTAGACTTCTGGCGTTGAGTAGCATTACTCTTAGTTTCTTATCCCTTGTGATACTTATGGAGGTGGGTTTGTCTTTTGAGCCTTGCCTAAAAAAGACACTATGGGGGTGGTAAGAGCCTTTGCCAATATCCGAAAGCCCAGGGGTGACAGGTGCAAGCCATCCCTAGTGAAGCATCGTGGCTTGTCGAGCATGTCATCCCAGGCAGACAGGCATTGGATCCCCTTTGAATGACACCAATACTTAAGCCAATTGGTGAAATTGATCATCTTGTCTTCATATTGTGGCATCATTCTTGGTGAGGGTAAGATGCTACTCAAGGTCAGGGTCATACTGGCCTGGGCTACATGCTCAGAGAGCTCCTCTGTCTCTTTTCATGCAGTCCAGGGAGGTATGTCTCAGGTCATTCACACCAGCATGGACATTGACTGAGTCATATTTGTACTTGCCTTGGAGTGACCTGAGTGCTTGTGTTATGTGGCGGATCCTAGCGCCCGACAGGCAGCTCACCGTGACCTTCTCCTTGTTCAGCCTGGTGAGCGGGATGTCAGTGTGCCTGACGATAGAGTCACCTATTACAAGTGTATCAGGTGTGTTGTTTAGCCTTAAGGGCTGTGACTGCTCGGCACACTGGCTTTGTGAGCTATGTGTTGCATGTGTTTTGTTTTGGGGTAGTGGTTGCTTGGGTGCCTGCTTTGGAGGTCTCTGCTGCTTAGGCAGATTTTTATTTAGAGCCTCCGAGTATGTTTTTGTGTGTTTATGTGTTTGGTTTGCTGTCGTGGTAGGTCTATGTGAGACTGGAATTATAGTGAGTGTGGTTTCCTTCTCCTCTTGACTGGTTACGCCAGTACTGAGTTGAGAGAGCTTAGCCTCCAGTTTGGCTATATGGTTGCATCTCTCACATGTGTTGAAATTTGTTGGGAGAAGGAGAGGGTTGTCTGTGTACATGAGGCAGTTGTAACATTGCCTCAAGATTCCCAGATTCACCAGCTGGACCGGAGAGGAGATTGACAACTGACCTTTGGACATGCTAGAATAGTATTGGGAATTCCTTTATAATTGAAAAAAAGGGCCAATGGGAAACAAAGTACTCAAGGGGAGTTTGTGAGGGTGTAGTGCTTTTAATTTGTTAGTGCTGACTTATATAATTGCTTTAGTGAGCAAGTGCCAGGCTTTAGAGTGGGAATAGGGTGTTTGTTATGAGAACTAGATCAGTTCTAAGGGAAAAAGTGAAGAGCAGACTTTGTGGAGCCGAGAATGGTTTAAACCCAATTAAGTGGTGCTGCCTGATGCTGCGCTATGCGCAAAATCACGCAAAGCCACGCTAAAGCGGGTTTTATACAGGGGGACTTGAAAGAGCTAGAAATTGGCCCAAAATGGCCAATAGACTGCCAGATTCTTGTGCTGGGAACACTCCTCCAGGGATAGATAGGCTGCTCCAAGCTCCCCACTGCCACTGGTGAACAAAGAAGCCTCCCTTTATCCAAGAAAGGAAATTGTCAACACAGGAACTTTCCAAAAGTCCAGAATACAGCAAAGCCTGTATTTGGACTACTCTAGGTCAGGAAAGACGGGAAACAAGGAAATTTTTTTTTCTTTTTTGCAACAAACAGCAGGAAGATGCAATAAATATGTAACACAGGCTAGCGCACTTGAGTGTGTAGCCTCAACAGGTAAATGCAACAAACAGGACAAACTTTAAAAGTGCAGGTGCAAAAACAACTTTAAGCAGTTTAAAACAGTTCAAGAAGCAGAAATACTTGCAGTTTAGCTAGATCGGACAGTCGCCCAGGTAGTAGCAGAAAAAAAAACACTTTTATCAGGTTAGCAGTCGCTCTTTTAGCCTCTCTGCTGCTAGCACCACTCTGCAGGACCACAAGGAGCTTGGCTGAGTAGTAATAAGCGCACAAACCGCTCCAAAGTGGGTTTTATACAGGGGGACTTGAAAGAGCTAGAAATTGGCCCAAAACGGCCAATAGACTACCAGATTCTTGTGCTGGGAACACTCCTCCAGGGATAGATAGGCTGCTCTAAGCTCCCCACTGCCACTGGTGAACAAAGAAGCTTCCATTTATCCAAGAAAGGAAATGGGCAAAATAGGAACTTTCAAAAAGTCCAGAATACAGCAAGGCCTGTATTTGAAGTATTCTAGGTCAGGAAAGATGGGAAACAAGGATAATTATTATTTTTTCTTTTTTGCAACAAACAGCAGAAAAATGCAATAAATATGTAACACAGGCTAGCGCACTTGAGTGTGTAGCCTCAAGAGGTAAATGCAACAAACAGGACAAACTTTAAATTACAAGCGCAAAAGCGCGCTAAAGCTGGCTTTAAAGCAGGGGGTTAGAAAGAGATAGGAAATGGCCCAAAACGGCCAATAAGCTACAGGTGACTGGGCTGGAACCACTCCTCAAAAGACAGATAGGCTGCTCAGAGCTCCCCACTCTCACTGGTGAACAAAGAAGCTTCCACCTATCCAAATAAGGATATGGGCAACACAGGAGCTATGACACAGCCCAGAGATCAGCAATACCCGAAGACTGGTCTATTCTAGTTCAGTAAAGGCAGAAAACAAGGATTTTTTTTATTTTATTTTATTTTTTTTTTTTTTTTACAAAGTAGCAGAAGTTAGGTACAGAAACACAGTAAATGCTTTAATTCGGCTAGCGCACTTGAGTGTGTAGCCTACCAGTTAAACTAAGCAAAAACAAACTTTAAAAGTGCAAAAAAACCTCAGAAATACAGGCAGGAATGCAATAAAACAACTTTGCAGAGCTTATTTAGTTAAAGAAACAGAGAAGTCTATATATACAGAAAAGCAGCTAAAACACACAAACACTTCAGATGCAGTGCAACCTAGAGCACTTGAGTTGTAGCAATATTAAGGCAATTACAGTTATAATAAATGCTCTGAAATGTACTCTATATTTCCAAAATGTTTGAGAAGCACAGTCAGTACACAAGGAGGTTCAGGCAAAAAAAGGTTTTTTTTTTTTTTTTTTTTCTTTGAAAGGGAAAAAGGAGAAACAGAAGGCCTTCTCAAATGTTCTCTCTGTACTAGGTAGAATGAGCTAATGACACTAGACTGGGAGGAGTGTCACAGATCAGATTTACAGTAGGGGCGGGCAACTGCAAAGCCACCAAGTATAAGAGCAAGACACCAACTGGGCGGGACGGTGGGGACAATAGCCTACAGCCAGTAGCACTAGAGAAAGCCACAAACAGATAAAGATTTGTAAAGATACAGAATGCTTTTAACTGCAGACAAATCAGTTACTTGTGCAGATTAGTCAATAGCAATAAAATACACTCGAAGACTAAAAGCAGACAATAAAAGTGCTATATATTAATTGTTAAAAACAATAATCTGTATAAATAATCAAAAAAAACAGGATACTTATATATCTCAGCTGACAGCTGTGGTCAACATCTGTTATCCACTCTGCTCAGTGTGTATAGACAGAAACCCTATCAAAGTTAGGGCTTAAATACCAGAAGAACAACTTTTTTTTTTTTTTACAAGAGCACAAAAGTCATGTTAATACAACTTGATCCAGATATGACTGGTTTAAATTGCAACTTAAAAAAGAAAGCCCAGTCAGTGTGGTGCATTACAGTGACATCAGAAAAGCCATTGACTCAGTCCAATGGGCATCTTGAAGGAATTTAATATTTAGAAGGGTATCTGAGTAGGTTACAACAAAACAATGATAGAGGATTATATAGAAAGGAAGTGGTTCAGTTTGCTAGACTAGTTAGTCATTACTGGGAAAATGCACATTGGCGTCTTCATTTTGGATACCACAAGTAATGATCAGAACAAAGTTAATGTATTTGTGGAACAGATTATGACAGAAGGAACATTGGAGGATGGAGGGAGGGGATTAAGTCTTCAGAGGAACCTGAGAAGACTGTTAGAATGTGCTGAAAAGCCACTATTGAAACATTGAAGGGAATCATGTTTCATCACACTTGTTTTAACCCATAAAACAGAGTGCTCACTGAGAATAGATTTAAAAGCTCATAGCAGGAAAATGACATTTGGGGTGATAATAACAACAGTAATGATCCGCCATGTGCAAAGTGAAGAAGCTGCAAGTAATGAAACAGAAGGGTTATATGGTATCTCCAAAGAGCACAAGCAAGACATTAGCTGAATTACCGTCTTCATTTTTTGTGCAAGAATTAGGAGAAAGAACTGTAAGCAATCCAGATGTGACAAAAGAAGTCTATTAGGATAATTAATGGAATGGGAAAAGGGATATGGTGAGAGTTCAGGTGAGGAAAATATTAACTGAGAAAAGGTGAAAAAAGTGAGATGTGGTATACATGTACAAGATTCTTAATGATAATGTGATGGGATGCAATTACAGATAGGGAGGAGGGAGTACAACTTCTATCCTGATAGTGTAAAGTTCAAGCTAGACAGTAGGATGTCCTTTTTCAGGGAAAGATTAGTAAAGAAATAGAGCAAGTTAACTGTTTAGGTAGTGGAACCTAATATTTAGAGTTTTTCAAGAAAAACTGGGATGTGTGATAGGCTTGAGTGAAAGGCATAGGTGGGAATAATCTTAGCAACACATTTAAGAAAAATAAATTGTCACAGATTTTTAATATAATAAAATATAATGTAGGTCACACTGTGTGTATTTCCTGCAGAGCTTTCTAAATGCGTATTTTAATTCACTGCATCTAAAAGAAGGCAGCATAAAGTGTTAGGGTTACACTTTTCATAGGAAATAGGTTCCCCAGAAAGAATATAAAATCCCCAGCATTCTTTTCAAAAGCACACCTGGAGTAAGTAGATGGTAAATAAGACTGTGTTCCTTGTATCCTAATACTACAGCATTATACATGCAAGTAAATGTTTTCTAAGGAAAACTACATAAAACCATTGTTGCCCTTTTTTTGATAAACTACTTAAAATATATTAGCAACTAACTAAATAACTTGTTTTATACAATAAAGCAATGCAAGTTTTCTTTTTAATGGCTATATGTACCTAGCTGCTTGAATGCTGAAGTTAAGAGCCTATGCAATATTCAGCTACAGACAGGAAGTCTGAAAAATTATAATGTACCTTTCTGGTACCATTCATGATATGACTGTAATTCAGCATTTTAATATTTCTAATATATTGTTACACTGGTTCAAAGTCATTTTCTGTTCCAGGAGACAATTTTCTGCCATAAAAGGTGAATAAAGATGTGTAATTTAGTCAATTTGCCCTGTAGCTGTCCTTCCCTCTGGAAAATCAATAACATGACTCTTTGAAAGAAATTACAGTGACAACATGCAGTAGATTGAGCCTACAGCCTTGTTTGTAGCCACCGTACTAGAATCTAATCCCTTCTTCCCGTTAGTCAAGAATATGGTACTTTACAATGATTTGTAACAGCCCTGCGTACAGGTAGCTGCTGTGCATGCAGTCAGGACTTCACATTTAGCCTATTAACGTCATTTACTAGTGCAGAAAACCGCACACTCTCTTCGTTATCTCCACAGGGAACCCAGATTAATAGAATTGTGGGTTCTGATTTTTGTGAGCTGTGAAGGATTTTATGTGGATGAAATCATTGCTATTTGGTATAAACTTTTTAACAGCAAGATCACTTTCATGAATTCTTTCTATATTATGTTTCCATTCCAGGAAGTACATTACTGTGTCAAAATGAGCACTTTCTAGGAAACGTGTCTTTGCTGTTAGGTTTATCACATTACATTAATGTTCTAAAACTGCATTAGAGCACACTTAATTATATTTCCATCCATATATGAACATTTTTTGATAATGTATTTCAAATGCATCTAGCAAATCTATCAAACATTTAGAAAAAAGATGCATTGGAGTATGTATGTATGTCTGAATGTGCTCATACACTACACATGCAATGCATCTATATATTTCATATATATAGATACAGATAACTGTACATTTCTGATTTATATATATATCAAAAGAATTTAACAGAAATAGAAATTTAGAGAAATAAATACTGGAGTGTTATAACCTCTCTCGTCAAACTAAATCAGCAACTCGGGGGAATAATTAAGTCTACCAAAGCCATATCTGAGGTAGAAATAGCTTCCCAGGCTAGGAATAACCACAAGGCATTCTTCAGCTTTGTTTGAAACCTTAAAAGCAATACAGAATGTGCCAAACTATTTTGTAAATGGAGCCACCTGAGTCAGAAGATGCAGCAAATCTACAGGCTAATAAATTCAGCTCAAACTTCACGCACTTTTCCCTCAACCCAGACACCTCTCAAGAAATGCCTCCAACCACAGATCCACCAGCTATCATGAGGAAACAGGTCTTCAATATCTTTTCCAAAGCCCAAAATACAGCATCAGTGGGACCTGATAACATCCCAGGATGCCTTATTAATAGCAGGACATAAGCACTATTCAGTCTTAGCCATCAAACAGGCTTCATGCCAAGTGAATGGAAGATTGCAACTGTTATGCCTCTGCACAAGGGTTAGCCAGTCATGAACCCAGGTAACTACCATCCCATAAACCTGACTACTGTTATATGTAAGGCCATGGAAAAAATAATTATGAACAAGATAAAAAGAGACATAGAAAACCTTCAGATATTAGCTCTAGCTCAGCTTGGTTTCATCAAGGGCAGGTTATGTCTACTCAACCTGGTGGATTTTTTTTTTTTAAGAAGGTCACCAGAGCAATGGATGAGGGCAAAATGGTGCATACTGCCTATCTTGACCTTGCCAAAGCATTTGACACAGTACCTGACTCAGACATTGTAGACAAGCTCATGAAATAAAATATTACCTCCCTGCATCACCAGCTAGATATCCAACAGGCTCACAGATAGAATCAATGTTCTAGCTTCACAAAAAGCATAGCCACTGTAGTGGACTAATCCAGAGCTCTGTGCTGGGGCTGCTCCTTTTTGGCATCTACTACTCTGAAGTCAAGGCCAAGGTTACAGGCCTCTGATTGACCACATTCCCAGATGACTGCAAACTGTGCACAGCCATAGAATCCCCCAAGATACAATCATCCTCCAGGAAGTCCTTACATATATTTATAATTGTTGTCATAGTCACAGTCTAAAACTCAATGTAAAAAAAAATGAATAATTTAATTGTTTCTACTGCATTGATAATATACCTCTATGAGTTGACCTTGTGGTCAGGGATCTGGATTGCACATAGACAATAACTTCTCCTTTTGCCATCATGTATCTTCTATAGAAAGGAAGTCATTCTGTGCTGCACAACTTATACGCAAGGGTGTGGCATTTAGGTCCAAAGATGTCATTGTTACATTGTGCTCAGTCCTTATCAGACCAGTCATTGAGTACAATCCCCACTTCAGTATGTACCTGACCAAACATATGTAACAACTGGACCATCTTCAGTAGTTCCTCACAAAAACATTACATGGTGTAGTCTCCTATAGACAGCAGAGGGGCAATTTATGCCTGACCTTTAAAGCAGCTTCTGATTCACCCCTTATGGACCTATTGTATATCCATAAAACAAACCACATCAAAAACCCCTGCCCTAGGGGACCCCAACCTCATCTTCAACATAAATTAGGCATGGTGAGGGAAAGGTATATGTTTCAGATTACCTGCACTTTATGTGTGACTTGGATCAGTGGATAGGTAATTTGTAAATTTACCCTGGTCTGCAACCTATGCTTCTTTTAGAAACAGGAAGTTTGTAAATGCTCAACCACTCATACCCAAGTTGTATGTCCTATAAAATGTGTGGTGTCATAACCTGTCAAACATGATTTGGATGCATGGCTAGGCTTAAAAAAGACCTTTAGTGTCATTAGCCTAGTAATCGCCTATGAACCAATCTATATATACATCTATATGGTGGATGCATGACTTCATCTGAAGGTGCTAAACTAGACATTTATACAAATAGCATCTCTATCTCTTAGGTTTACTGTATAATCCATTATGATGACGTTAATATGAAAATAATCACATTAGAAATTAAACATGATTACTCAGTTTGTTTTCACATGATAGCACAAAAAAACAAATTTAATATTGGCAGTTCAGCTGCTGGACCATCTTAATTGCATCACAGTATCTTATCCAATTAAATCAATGGCACCTTGGAAAATGCATGTAATCTGCAGATATTTAAAACCTTATGTCATGAAAAGTGAAATTGCTCCATATGTTGTTTCACTCTCAATATACATGTCAGAGGTCACTGATTTAAAAGCAGACCATAAGTATATAAAACTGAACTGCTATTCTCAGAATTCACCAAAACTTTATATGTAGAGGTTTATATAGTTCCAAGTTTTACAGCGAATGTTTACACCACTGAAAGAAAGCAACAAATATGAAATGAATGATTTTCCATTTAGTGTCACAAGTCATACCAGGAAGTTAGGACTGAAGGTGAATGAACTGAAACAAAATTTCTTCACTACAATGTCATCATCATCACACTTTTTCCGATTTTTAAAGTGGTTGAGGTGCTGAGTCCGCTATCACCACATCTTCTGAGTAAGATCCATTCCCCTACCAATTTCAACAAATTAGTCACACATTTTCTGTTATGTAATCAAGCATTCTGTTGTCTGGACATCCTCATCTCTGTTTGATATCTTCCTTTCTCAAATCTTCTTTTTCAAATCATTCTGCTTTCCTGCACATTTGACTCTAATGCAATTGAGGTTACTTGGGCTGCAAGTCTAATGGTTTACTTTCTTCTTCTGTTCCATAGTGTGCATCCTACTGCATGCCTCATGCACTTCCTCTCTACCACTTCAGGCTTTCTTAGGTGCACTGATTCATTGCCCACGTTTCTGTGCATCACAGGAGGTCTGGTCACATCGGATCACCTGCTAATACCCACTGATGCCCTCTGAACTCACTTCAACAGCAAAAAGAAAGAAAAAAAGATCCACTTGACAAGATACATTCCTCACCATGTTCTCCTCAACCGTTCAGTTGAAGAGCAAAGGAAGGATGTTTTCTACTTTTAGACCATAGCAAGCTGATTGCTACAGTTGCAGTAAATGGCTTTCTACAGTTTCTTACCACTTGCAAAGCATTGAATCCCAGAAGTAATTTTCTGTACAGAAAAGAATGCAGGAAGTGCACTTTCTGATCATTCCTCCTAAAAGCTTGTGTCTGTGTTGGCTGCCCTTTTTGGTCCACGTTTTGTAATTTTGGGTCCCAGCACTGCTTTTTCCACCTTACCTTTCAGCTTCTGTCACGTACTACTCCTGATACTTTGCACATATAGGCTGCAGAGCCTCTGACTCTCACTTCAAACTTTCTTTCTCATTTTCCTTCACTTCTTAGATACTTGAAGCTGTTAACTTCCACCTCTATTTTCCCCTTCTTTATCGATTTTTCAGTTTTTTCCCCACTTGGTGCCATGACCATTGACTTGTCTATGCACAGTTTTATCTCATGTGCTTTTCAGTTTTGCACTGCTGTTGGTTCAGAGCCTTCTTGCATTGTGACATAATCTGTATAGAAAACCTTTGTTGATGTGACCTCTGCAACTCGTTTGCTGATGCAACTGTGAAGCAAACCTGGGAACCCCTTTGAGAGTGCAAACATGGTTTATATTTGTGTTGTGGAGTCCTTGTACATAGCCTGCAGTAATTCTATCAACATTTCTGAAACTTCAAACCATTAGACGACTGCTCAAATGAGGTTTTATTGGCTATTGCCGTATGTGTTCTCCAAGTATAGGAATGCCCAGTTGGACTTTTCCTTATCTCCAACTTCTTCTTTGGCATCTAACACAGACAAACTTCTCATCTCCTGTCTTACATTCTGTTACATTGTATATTATTTTACCAACCACCTAGGCAGGTTGTGTGAAAACCCTTCTACCGAAGGTACCTTTAGAAATTTCTTAGCTTCAAATCCTCATCAAAACTTGTTAACTCCACTGAATGTGCAGAAATGTACACTACAGCAAGTAAAAACCCAGAGATACATGTAACGGAACCTAGGCTTCAGTGATACAGCATTTAATAAGCAAAAGTCATAAAACACTAAGCACTTTCATCTAAATGAAGAAGATGTAAGATTATAATATACCTACTTATGAAACCCTCTCAAAATTCATGAGTTAAAAAAAAAATCTATAATAAAAATAAGTTAGGGGCAAAGCACCATAAAAATAAAAAAAAAAAACACACAAATACAAAACTGTCACAGGGCAGCAATATTGTAAGAGCTTTGTATTTGTACTGTGTTATTTATTTTATGGTGCTTTGCCACTAACTTAACTGGAAGTAATGGGTGAATATGAACTTTTGGCCATGATTATTAATGCAGCCAGTCAAGGTAACTTGATACATGCATTTCTGGGAAATCACATGGCTAATTAGCATAGACCACTGCTTCAGGATACCTCGCTTTGTGGTACAGCTCTGCAGTAGGGCTGTCTCTGAATCAGAAATGGTTACTGTGAGAGCTAAAAATGGGCTTATTGCACACTTTAACCTTTCTGAATTCTGATCATAGGGACAAGTACGGCTATATCTCGTGTCCTTAAGTAAGCCATCTATCTGGACGTTTTGATTCTACTTACTACCACTGAGTTTACTATGAATAATCTCATCTTGTTTAACTGATACTTGATTATTTACCCCCAAAGCAACCTATGAAGGGCACTTAAAAAAAAAACAAAAAAAAAAAACTGGCAGTAGGGAAATCGGATCCACAGCTAAAGTTATTCAACAAATTTGCTATTTAAGGTTTAGAAGCACATAAGCTTTCATGTAAACATTTTTCATTAGATTCTTATAACATAACACAAATCTCAATACTAAATAATAATCCCACAACTTAATACCAAATAGTATATATAATTAGGAAGGTGTGTGTTTTTTTAGTAGTTTATTTTTAGCATTTGTGCTCTATCAGTCACTGTTTGACATACTGCCCGGTCAACAAAGGCACGAGTACCCATATATATATATATATATATATATATATATATATATATATATATATCTATATATAGCTATATCTATCTATATCTATAAATATCTAATTAGGTAGATATAGACACACAGAGACACTCAGAAATGCTCACATAAATTCATGCTGACTGATTTGTGTGTACATATGTATGTATCTGTCTAGCTATTTATCTATA